>NC_091097.1:1560000-1665260 GCF_024713975.1 Paralichthys olivaceus | reverse complement strand
CTTTCAGACCCGTGTCAAACCAGGACACGGAGTTAAAAGCCAGACCTGGGTCTCCTCACACACACACACACACACACACACACACACACACACATGCAGAAACACTGATCATGCACATCATACATAATGCCTCCCTGCGTTGGCATCACCCGGGGAGGATGTGGAGTTTTACGCAGCCATTCATTGCTCCCCTAATTCATTAGTCCAAATGAGCATTTATGCAGAGCACACATTATTTTTACAGGCCTGCTTTATGTGTTTGTGTGGAGTTTTACAACCCCCATAAAACACGTCCTCCAAGCCCGAGATAGATTTGGGAGCATTTATTTGCATAGTTCATAAACCCAAAATAAATGGTTAGTGTTTTCTGGTCCAGGTTGGATCCGCTGGAGGCCCGGTGGCGTGAACGCAGAGCGTGATCCAAACAGCGGTGTCTTGTAATTTGAATAATATTTTGTTGACATTATGTTAAAGTGCGAGAGGAGTGACATCACGCCTTCTCGTGATCACACCCATTTTATGATTTGTAAACGTCGTGTCGTTCAAATACTGACGCAGAGTTTTCTGTGATTCTCTTTTTTTTAGCTCTACACCTGCTCGTGCACAGAATCACACCACCACCATGAAGGGCTGCGAATTAAAACACTTAAATCATAAATATGATAAAACTGATTGTCAAATATTTATTATCAATCAATCAATCAATCAAAATACTTTTTATCTTTGCGGGGAGGTGGGGGGGGGGGGGATTGATGGACGGAGGTAATTGATCCCAAACTGGTGTCAGGCTCATAACACACGATACAAGATGTAGAGATATAAGAACACGAGATCTGAGACACAGACCCAGAGGAGAACAGTGATGACGCGCTTCGTCAAAAGTTCACAAGGTCATACTGTCTGTGCCCCGTACACACACACACACACACTCACACACAGACCCACACAGACACACACACACACACACACACACACACACACACACTCACACACAGACCCACACAGACACAGACACCACAGAGTTGTGGCAGGTCGCTTCAGTCACTGTGTAAAGGAGAAGTTACTTCAATGAGATTATTATTGGAGGAGCTGTGAGAATATTAGGCCGATGTAGTGAAATGATGGTGTGTGTGTGTGTGTGTGTGTGTGTGTGTGTGTGTGTGTGTGTGTGTGTGTGTGTGTGTGTGGGTTTGATGGTGGTTGCTGCTGCCCACTGTACTCTGCCCCCCCCCCCATCCCTCCTCTCCTCCTCTGCCAACAAGTCTCTCTTTCTTTCCCCATTCCTTCTTTTATTCTCTCCACTCACGTCTTTCTTGGCCGGACGAAACGTTCCCACAGCTCTCACAAGTCCCCCCCCTCTCTCTCTCTCTCCCTCTCTCCCCCCAGTCTATCACTCTTTCCCTCTCCCCCTCTCCCCCCCTCCCCTTTCTTCCTTTTCTTCCTCTCTCTCATTCACGTCGTTTTTCTCGTCTCCACTTCTCTCCTCTGTCGGCCTCTCTTACCTTTTTTGTTTCTTTCGCCTTTTCTCCCTATAACCCCTCCTCCGTCTATGCCACTCTCCCCCCTACACCCCCCAGCTCCCTGGCAGAGACTGGCATCACATGACACACACACACACACACACACACACACACACACACACACACCACACACACACACACATCACACACACACATCACAAGTTCCCGAGGGTGGCTCATGTCTTTCACTCGGAGCATGAGGACGTCAGCTCTATTCATTTTATCCTCCGCTCTGTTTGCATGAAACTTAATATACACAAGTCATCAGAGCTTTTTAAACAAGGCTGCATGTCGGAGCAGAAAGTCTGGACGCACTTCACTGCGCGGTTTTCATCAGAGCAGCTGTGACCCTGAGTTTGATCGAGCATCGATCGAGGGTTTGATGAGAAACACAAAAAGCGTGAAAAAAATACTGCGACCCCAAAGAAAGACCACAGATATTTAGTTTTTGTGTTAAGAGCTTCGGCTAAATCAAGATATGCTGCTCCACCTCTCCACCTCTCCCTCCTTTCTCTCCCTTCTTTCTAAAGCTGCTGGAAATCATTCCCACCTCCCTCTCTCTCTCTCTCTCTTTCTTTCCTTCTCTCTCTCTCTCTCTCTCCCCCTCTCTCCCCTGCATGAGGCAGATTTCTTTAGCATGTGTTCTTGCCTTCTCGCATGCACTTCCCCCCCCCCCCCCCCCCCCCCCCCCCCACTGCCAGCAAGTGACATCTGCTGGACAAACGGAGCAACGACACCTCTCCATATGCATTGTGCAGCTTCCATGTGAATGTTTTGGACGCGACGCCCTGACAGATTTGAATTGAGTGAGAAACAGGGAGTTATTACAAATTATTATTATTATTATCACGTCTGAACAGAAAAAACAATCGAGGCTGTGAAGCTGATCATTTGAGATCATGTCCGATTTTACAAACTCGTGTTTGCTGTCATCGACCAAAGCTGCTAAAGAGACGTTCTCTCTCCGGTTTCCTCGGGTCGCCGTCGCTCATCAGCAAATAAAAGATAAAAGAAACAGGGCAGGGGGGGGGGGGGGGGGGGGGGGGGTGCACATGGGCAACCAGCCAGCTACCCCCCCCTTGTCCTCCCTCCATCCTTCTACCCCCTGCCCTCCTCTCTCTCCCATGGTTGATTCCCTTTAGGCCCCTCTCACCCCATCTCACCCCCCACCCCCCCCACCCCCCCACCCCCTGGCTCCCCGGCTCTGTGTGGCGTTGGCACAGAGAGGGCGCAGGCGGCACACAGACGGCCACGCAGATGGGCAACGGGCAATGCAGGGCTGCCTCCCCACACCTGCTCCTTGCTGGCACAGGGCACGGCCAGGCGGCCACGCACTGCACACACACACACACACAAACACACACACACACACAAATATACACACAAAAACACAGATGTGCATCTAAAGCAGAATTATCTCTCTCAATTTATTGAACTTTCCCACACACTGTATAGACGCGGGGAGCATGCACGTGCAAATACTCCCACGAACCGCTACACATGCTAATGCACACGCATGTGTACGTGTTTTAATAAAAGGCCGCTGTCTCCCTCCCACACGCCGCTGCTCAGCCTGTCAGTCACAGATGTTTACACGCTTATCTCCAACTGTGCCTCAACATGTGCTCTCCAGAAATTTTTGCACATATACACAATCATAAACGTATATAAAACACGGTCACACATCCGTAGCCACCAAGTGATGTATTTATAGTCTCGCGCCCACACATTCACACTTCAGCACCACCAGCACAGAAAACACATTTCACAATTAATCACAAGGCCCCATGCTGTGCTGTCACATGCAGCTCCACACTCAGCTACATGCTGATGCTCTATTGTCACATTTGCACTAAAAGTAGGAACGTAAAATGAAACAGGTCTGGATCGATGTTTCACTGGATTGGAAAGATGGGAGTTTGCAGGCCCAGCTCGCTCGGAGCTGCTCTGTCGCTGACACCAAAGCTCCAGAGGAATTGCCAGAATCAGAAGCTGCCGGTTTAATAGGCAGGGTGTGGATGTAGAGTCCGAATGAACTTCCCAGGAAAGCGCCAGAAATAGCTGAAGGGAAAATCCGGCCTATAACAGAAAGAGTTTTTCTTTCGGTCTTTGAAAGCTCACTCCTGATTTGTGAGCAGAAACAAGTGCTGCATTGACATTTGAAAACCTGAACGTCACGTGCCGACAAATGTCGCTCGGCTCAGAGGAGAAGTTTAATCAGCGGCGAGCGGACGTGTTTATAACAGACAGACTTTTAAAGAAAGACGCTCTGTTCAAGGCAAATAAACCAGCTCCAACTCTTTATTTTATTTTGTGGGTAATTTCTACCTTTTTTTTTATTTTCTTTCTTTATCCTCCTTTTGAAATTTGGATTTTTTTTCTTGCACTGTTTTGTGTCTGAGAAACATTTACACGATATGAAAACTCTCCCTGATTTGAGAAAAATCAAAAGCCTCATGATGAGCAGCATGCGTGGTTTTATTTTAAATTGTTATTATTCAAAATACAGCTGTTGCGCTGCACAATTCGCTCAGCAGAAAACTGTTTGACCTTAATTCATCCTATTACTCACTGTCCATTATTCAGTAACACATATACATGGAATTGTGCCGGCACCTTTTTGGAGGATGGGGCCTCCTGCGTTTATTCCTCTGGACCTAAAGGTGGCCTCAGTGAGCCGGGGTCATTCATGGGGCAAAACACGAGTGCAACAGAGTTCAATAAGAACCAGTGGCTTCAAAAACTAATTCAGAACGAGCTTCGCCTGATAGAAGATTGAAGTGCAGGGGCAACAGATCGGAGGCCGATGAGGAAAACAAATCTGCAAAAGAAAGCGGAGGGGTAGGGAAGAGGAGGGGGGATGTGGAGAGGATGAAGGAGGCGGAGGAGGAGGAGAAGAAGAAGAAGAAGAAGAAGAAGAAGCAGAAAAAAAAAAGATAAAATGAAGTCCAATAAAAGAGCCGAGTGAACATCTGTGTGGGATAGCCATGGGGATTAGGAGGGTTTGGAACATTTTAAGCGCATTAAAGATTTAAAAAAAAGGTCAGAATGTTTAGCAACATACTGATAAACCTCTTAAGCGAAACCCAATTGGGGAGGCTGTGTCTTTATCCAGAGGCTGGGGGGAGGAGGGGGTGGGGAGGAGGAGGGGGGGGGGGGGGGGGGGGGGGGGGGGTGGAGATAAACATATATACTCAAACTGAAACACAGTCTTGTTTGTATGAGTCATTAAGTCCCGTTTGTCCTCATGACTCGTGCTTTACGTCAAGACGTGCATATGCACACGTACTGTATTTCTCTCCCCCGCTGCATCCTCACATTGACTCGCTTGGACACTATCAGGAGTCTTTACGACGGATTCAGACGTTTGTGCCCCCTCTGGATAACGTCAGGAGATTATGCAGAGTTCAGCGCAGGTCTGAGAGCAGCTCTATAGTATGTAGAGGGGCTGGAGAGGCAGAGAGAGAGAGAGAGAGAGAGGCGAGACAGCGACGAGGAGGGAGAGAACAGTAGTAGATTTGTCCACGGAGCTCCGGGGCAGGCGGTGGAAGAGGCCCCTATCGTTTCACTGTGAACTGAGCCGTGTCTGCGGAGTTATCCTTGAATGACACGTCGCACAGAGGCAGAGAGGACGGAGGCGGAGGGGTCACGGGCTGCAGCTGCAGGGTTGCATGTATTTTAACGTGGCCGGCGTCGCATTCACAGACGATTCGCTGCTGCTGCGGTTTTTCTAACGCTGGTGCTGAGGAAGTTCACTGAGCAGCGTTATCAGTTTGGTTAAAAGTTAGAGTTCCCAAGTTCCCATAATGCAACTCACTCATTTTCTTTAATTTCAACATATTCCAGATCTCTAATCTCAAATTTGACGCCAGATCTTTGCGATATTTTATTATTTCATCGTATCGGACTGAGACAGATATTCTCGGGTGACTGCGGGTGCTGATCTCAATCATGGCAACGACATTATATATAATCACTTCCTGTCTGGCAATTTGTTTTCAAAGTAAAAGCACAACATTCGTTTTTTTGTTGAGCTGAATTACAGAGCTTTTATTTTTGAAAATGTGCCACTTGGGTCTGAAGATCGCGCAACAGTAATAAAGAAAATTCAAAAAACACTGAGGATAAAATGTTCAGTGCAGATGAACCAGGGAGGATGAACGCAAAGTTCCCCCCCCCCCCCCATTTAGTCCACATTATGACAGAAGGCCTGTTTGCTCGCGTGCGCTTGTGATGCACAAACAAACACTCAGAGCTCTTGTGTAAATTAGCGTAAAGTGTGCGCCGCACGCTCCTATATGAATATATGCACAATAAACACGTCCATTAGCGGCGGCAATGTGGAAGGCGAGCGAGCATGTGTGCACAATTTTACCTTCGAGTGTCTTTAAATGGTTTCCACGTGTGTGTGTGTGTTGTTTCTGTGTGTGAGTATGATGAATAGTGAGATTAAGTGAGTGTGACTTTGAGTGTGTGTCCATTAGCCTGGATGTGAGTTACTGGCCTCATGTCTGCAGCTGCAGTGTCACAAATGTTACGCCGGTGTTAACTGTTGTGTACACACTGCAGGAGTGTATCAAGAAGCAGTGAGTGTACACTGACCAGGCAACCACTGTGTGTGTGTGTGTGTGTGTGTTTGTGTGTGTGTGTGTGTGATTAGAGCTATAGAGTGGTTTATTTGATGACCTGTGTGTGTGTGTGCTGTATTATCTCAGGCGGGGCGTGTGCAGGGGGCCTTGGGGCGACTGTGTGCAAGAGATAAGGGTGATTCATCTGTGTTTAAATGTGTGTGTTTGAGTGTGTGTGTGTGTGTGTTTGAGTGTGTAACATGTTTGTGCTTTGGAGGCATGTGTGTCCATGTTTGGTGTGTGCACGTGCAGGCATTTGAACCAACATGTTCATAAATGTGGTTACACACACCGCAGCGTGTGCATGTGTGTGTACGTGTGTGCATGCGTGTGTGTTTGCATGTGCGTGTGTGTGCACGTGTGTGTGTGTGTGTGTGTGGATGAGTGGTCTGCTGGCAGTGATTCGTCCCTGCTGGTGGTCCATGGAGCATCAGCAGGAGCAGGAGGATGATAATAATACACAGCCTCTCTATTGTTCACAGTGAGTGTCTCTAGTCCTTTAGATGCAGCCACACACACACACACACACACTCACACACACACTGACATGACTCCTGTACAGTCACCTTATTCAGGACACACACACACACACACACACACACACACACACACACACACAATAGACTGTGCATTCTACACAGAAACCTCTTCATGGACCTGTAGGAAGGAAACACGCTCATGTGCACATGGAGTCAGATCCCGACACACCGAGTCCTTAGTTCTGGCTTTGGCTTCATTTCTGAAAAGTGGGAAACGTGTCGTCCATCTTTACAATACTTTAAAAAAAAAAAGATCGCCTGTATGATTCTGTGGATTCCTGTCTTGAGCATTACTTCTCCACATCTCACACGATGATGTGCATCTTTTAAAGTTCCAAATTAAATCCAGCTCCCCTCGGTGGCGATGAGTCGAGCACACACGGAGACGCGTGGACGTGGATAATAATGTAACCGGAGTGGATTTAACACCTTAAATTGCCGAACGACTGATTTAGTAAAAACTCCACCTCAGCGCAGCGACCGACGTTCTGTTCGCTGCCAAGAAATACTTAAACAAAACAACACATTGAGCTCGTGCCAGTGGGCTATATTATTATCTTCATCCGAACTAATTGCCGGTCCAAACAGCGACACTTATGCACACGCAGGTTTCGACAGCCACTCGTCGCTGGGGACGTTAAACTGTAGTGTTCCATCTCCGTTGTCATGACAACTGGGCACTGGATTTCTGGCTTGGGAAGCCGTCACATCGCGGAGATTTCTCCCAGGCAAACAGGTTTAAGTGGCTTTTAACGGTTTGTGCTCGCGATGAAATGCATGATCCGGAGCGTCGGTGTGAGCGCTGAGGACCTCGACTTCATTTGTTCCTCTAAGATCGTCTTCATCTGCCTGGAATCGTTTCCTTGTTTTCCTGGTTCTGTCCTGAACGAGCGAGTCTGACCTCTGGGATCATCTTTTATTCACCTCATGCACTCAGGACAACACTCGCAGACAAACTTCCCAGTGGTTTTTATCTTCACTCCATCAGCATCCAACATCCTCTGTAGGTCTTTTTATCTTTAAGACCATTGGGCCTGTGTGTGTGTGTGTGTGTGTGTGCGTGTGCGTGTGTGTGCGTGGGTGTGCCGTCAGCTAGCAGGAATGCATGGGTACCGCCAAAGCTAAGATGGCTGCCAAGCGCTAAGATGGCTGCCAGGATTCACAGAGCGACAGCACGAGAGAGAAAGAGAAGCAGAGAACGAGTGTGAGAGGGATTGAGGGAGAAAGAAAGACGCGAGGATGGACTCTCGCGGCCGCAGAATGAGGGACGAGTGTTTGCCAGAGAGAAAAGAAACTCAATCCCTGTGTTTTGCCTCCTATTTTTGACCCTGGGTGCTGAGGTGATTTTGTTTGTCTCGTTTTTGTTGTCTTGGTCTTGGCAGCAGACAGACGGGGTGAATGGTGCCGCAGTCTGCTGGCACGTAGCGGACTAATGCCACCCAAGATTAGGATGCTGATTTGTGCTCAGAGGAAGTTGAGATGCAGGGGCCCTAGTGCCGGCTGCAAGGGGGCTGCGCTCTGGCTCGGGACGCTCGGCCCACGACGGCCTTAAAGCGTCAGTGCTGTGGGGTAATTGGTATATATGATACAACCATAAAACGCTGCGAGGCCGCATTACGCATCGGAAGAAGAATGGCAGCCGGTGGGCCAAACTAAACTAGCCGAAGCAGGCAGCTCTGTGCCTGCCGGCCCCTGTAGATGTGGAGCAAAACACACAGGAGATGCAATCCAAACAGTCCCCTGACGTTTTACTAGTACACCTCAACCCACGAGTCAGCAGTGCACGAGGAGGCGCGAGGTTTCCTGGGACAGGTTTACCCAGTGCACAGCGTCACAGGCCTTCATTTTGCACAGAACCCCAAACTGTACATTTTGAAATCATCGACAGTGAGTGAGAAAGGTTTACAATGAAAGAGCTTTGGAAGGAAAAGGAACGTATATAAAAAAACTCCGACTCTCTGGTCAGAGTAAAAGACAGAGAGCCGTTTTGTGCGACCGTCGCAGACAAACAGAAATATTAACCATTTTATGACTTTGAACTGAGGTTCAACCTGAGCGGAAATATGCGTCTTCCCGTCTTTAATCTCAGGCCCACGTCTGTCTCTCCTCAGTGGAAAAAACGGATTAATGCTCCATTTCCCCATCGTGTCCCCCCCCCTCCCCCCCTTCACCTTGACTAGTGTCCAGACATCTGTCCACCTGACTGACCGTCTCTCCTTCTCTTCTCTGTTCCTTGTCTTTCAGAACAATCAGGACAATCAGACAACTCGAACCAGCAAGGAGACACAGACGTCAAGCCCCCACCGAACGGTGAGTCCACCGCTCCCTTTGCACACGGAGCATAAAGATGTTCCACATACCTGTGCCTACACGCAGTCACATCCACACACAGGAACACACGTGTGCGTACAGTGTACACACACGTCCCCTGCACACAGGCCTCTCTGTGTGCGAGTGTGTCCCAGCAGAGTTGGGTCTAAGTTTATTATGGTAAGGAGAGCTGATGGTGCTGTAGCACAGGGGTTGTGCTGGGATTGTGGCGGGCCACTCATAAATCACACTGACGTTATTGGAAGATGGGAACCACATGGCCGCTGCCGAGCTGAGCGCTGACCTCATGCGTTGTCCCCGCTGTGGTTAACCCTAGACGGGGATGGAGCGAAGGAGAGAGGGATGGAGAACAGGAGGAAAATGAGGGATCGAGGTAAAAAAAAAAAGAAGAGATTAAGAGAGGGAGAGAGTGAAAAGACAAGGGAAGAGATGAGGGGAGGAGAGAGGGAGGAAGGGTTGCACTCACAGGAAATCTCTGTATTTACAAAAAGAAAAACGTTTTGTGCCGTCTGGTCGTCGTCGTCGTCGGCTCTCTGTTCGGTAATCAGCGCCACACCTGGCGGAGCAGACAGATACAGAGCGACGAACATCCGAGAGAGACGTTGTGGGAAGTGGTTTCTTGTCCTCTGGAGCTGGATCCTCAGAAGTTGTGAAATCAACACCCACGTTGTGATAAAACAGATTTTTCCTTTTAAGGTTTAAGTTACTGCGTCGATGGACTCGGAGGAAGTGGCTCATAAATACCAGTTACTGGGCTTTGTTACACGCCAACACATGACCGGTGTGTGTGCACGACATATATACTGTACACACGAGGTTTATGATACATGTGCGTTATACATCAGAGCGTACAGCTGCCATGTGGATGTTATATGGGCCTGATTGTGTGTTGTGAACAAAATGTACATGTACACAGGCCTGATAGAAAACACATGGTTTTCAATGGGATGACACCGGCAGCGTGTCGGGCTTTGCCGTACACATGTTTTTCAGCTCCCTCCGCATGTGCGTGTGTGTGCGTCTGTAATTTTATGCATGTTTGGTTCATCCGTTCACTCTCTCTCTCTCCCTCTCTCTCCCTCTCTCTCCCTCTCTCTCCCCCTTAAGGCCACTTGAGTTTCCAGGACTGCTTTGTGACTTCAGGGGTGTGGAACGTAGCCGAGCTGGTCCGCGTGTCGCAGAGTGAGTAACAGCTCTGAATTCTCCTTTCACTCTCCAGAGATCGACAACATCTCAACACACACACACACACACACACACACACACACACATACACACACTGCAGTTCATGCTGACCTCATCACACACAATGTGACTCACCAAATGTTTTAATCCACAGTTGAAAGTAGTCCCCCCCCCCAAAAAAAATGTATAGTTTCATTTTCTATCTTCTCGATGGTTCTGGTTCTGAGTGTGGTGAAGTCAGAAGGTTCGGACGCACGACAGAAGATCCATAAGAGCATAGTTTGACTTTAAACCCCTCAGCAGCTCATAGAGACCAGGACAGTGAGCGGCTCCTGATGATGGTTCAGAGGAGAAAGTTCTGGACTCATGTAGTTTTCATCATTTTAGTTTTTCAGCTTTATCTTAAAGTTTCAAGCTGCAAATTTTCTGATATTCTTCTTGGTGTGTGTGTGTGTGTGTGTGTGTGTGTGTGTGCGCGTGTGTGTGTGTGTGTGTGTGTGTGTCAGCCCCCGTGGCGACAGCGACAGGCCCAAACTTCTCCCTGGCCGACCTGGACAGCCCTGGATACTACAACATCAACCAGGTGACCCTGGGACGGCGCTCCATCACCTCCACCCCCTCCACCAGGTACACACACTCACACACACACACACACACACACATAAATATTAACACACTCAGACTGTAGTTTCTCTGAACTAATATTCTTCATGTCTTAATTCTCCTCCTTCCTGCTGAACTTGCTCCGCTGTTTGATTGTGCTCTTTCTTTCCCTTTCTCCTCCTCCACCATTAATCCCTCTCCTTCCCTCTCACTTTTCCCACCGAACTGTCTGTCACACTGTCTGTGTCCTTTGTCTCCGTCTCCCCCCCCCACCCCGCCGTTCCCTCCGTCGTCCAATCCCGCTCGTCTTACGCTGCAGGACTGAAATGGAGCTTTATGCAAGTCTCCCACGGAGGTAGTTACACTCATTACCGAATATCTCCCTTGATACTAATGTAACACAGACCCCTGCATCACACATCGCACAAAAGCCACACACACGCACGCTGTCACACAGATATGCACACAAACGCACACACTTATAAACATTCAGGATCGCTGTACATTCACAAACCCCCCCTTTTATTTTATTGGCGGCAGATGTGTGAGTCTATAAGAATCTGCAAACACACACAGGAATGCATTCCAGCATCGCCATGCACGCTCTTCTGAGCTCGGGTTTCCAGCACAATGCTGCTTCAGGCCCGTGTGGATGAATTCTGGCCTGTTGTGTGTCTGACTGTCTCCAGTTGCGTTGCTTCGTCCGCCTCTGGGCTAGAACCTAAAGCACAAACACAAACGCTGAGGTGAAATCTTTACATTTTCAGTTTTTGTCACACGCACACTTTGTCTTCACGTCCCACAAATGCAACGTGTTCTTCAGAGCCTCACTCAACCATCAGTGTTGTTTTAGAGAAATCTAGGCCAACATGCAGGCGGGTTACAGTACGGAGCTTTTTAGATGGGATGCGACAGTGGTGCCGTCCTTTTTAATGGCGTACCATGCAGAATAAAGCACAAGCTCCTACTGTGACAAACACTCACACGTCCAATAGAACCGAAGCATCCAGCCAAGCACGGGATGCACAACGGAGGAATAGCTGTGTGTTTGAGTGCAGCTCGGAATAGAGAAATCAAATCAAGCTCAAATCTCACAGGAGTCCTGAACTTTGTGTCAGAGCCCGTTAACGTAAATTCAATTCATTCGCAAAATCAGCCCGGCCAACGTGACCCAAGTGTTTTAACAGTCAGGTAACTTGTTGGGAAAATGTGTAAACAAAAAAAAACAAAGCGCAGAACGAGAGCGAAGCACAGAGCTTGAAATAAAAACTCCCCCCCCTCCTCACACCTGCCTCACCTCCTCCGTCAAACGTTAAACAAACTGCCTCCTCTCTTGTTTCCCCCTCAGCTCCAACAAGCGCAAGTCCATTGACGACAGCGAGATGGAGAGCCCGGTGGACGATGTCTTCTACTCAGGCCGCTCCCCGGCGGCCGGCAGCAGCTCTCAGTCCAGCGGGTGGCCTAACGACGTGGATGCAGGTAGTCTCCGCCGCCACCTCCTCATCACACTCTGCACACGTTCCAGCTGCCTCTCCAGAAGCTTGGCCAAGGTCCACGTCAATTCAGATGCAGAGATTAACAAACTGCCGCTAAGGTTAAAGCTTTGATGAGGCTGTAAAGGAAGCAACTGTTTTTCTTAAGGCTTGTATTAAATTTTTAAAGCCACGTTAAAGAATCATTAGATAATTCTTTTTGTTTGGACACAAACAAGCTTTTCAAAAACTTGAATGACTCCAGTAACTAGTTTTCAAGCTGCTGTTGCATAATTAAATTTTTACTCATAAATTAGAAGAAAAACGAGGAGTTCCCTGGACAAACAACAGGGGTCAGCGATTAGCCGCGAGCTACATTAACGTTCACGGCTCATTGACGCTGCTGGCAGGCTGCTGATTGGTTAAGTTGACGATGCCCCCGCTCGTCACTGAGGCTGAACAGTCGGTCCAGAGAGTCACTGACACACGAGAGCACATTAACTGAGATGTATCGTCCGCTCTCATCAAGGATGAAGAGTTCAGGTCGGAACAAACAGTCCATTCGTCAAAAAGTGTTTTTTTAAACGAAAAAGTGAGAAAGTCACTGAAACTGAGCTAAACTGCTTCATCGTGACCTCGTGGTCTGATTCAATCTGACTCCGGATCCATTTATACTACGTTTTAGTTTCAGCACCGAATCACTTTTTAAATCCTCGTCCAAACTAACGTCCTACACGTGTCCTACACGTGTCCTACACGTGTGTCCACGTGGGACGCCGTCGCTCACAGTGACAAACACACTCAGGGACGTGAACTCAAATATTTTTAACTCGTTAATGTCTGAATTGAAATGGACCCGAAGCCACAGCTCACCTCCTTCCACCATTTCTGCTCTCCAGCACAGCCCTCGCTGCCCTGCTGTGTTGACCCTCTCTCTTCATCACATGACCCCCTCCTTCATCATCATCATGCTCCACTTATAAACCTGATAAGACCCCGCCCACACCGCACCCACATCACCCCAAAACACATGGAAATCCATTTCTCAGACCCCCCCGTGGTTTGACCATGAATATAATAAAGTTAAGTTTATTTGCAAATATACTATATATACTTTACCGCAGTCAGCCACCAGGTGGCGATCAAGACGTTTCAGCCTCACTTTTGAAGAGCCATCATGTAGTGTAGTCTAAGCTAAAGGCTAAGCTAAACCAACTAGCTTTAGCTGTAACACAATATTTTATTTGTCAAAAAGTAAACTTTAAATAAAACAAGACGTTAATGAGCGTTAAAGGAGCCAGGCGATTTGTGCTAAGCTAACCAGCGGTTGGCTCTTATGTGAAAAAGCCCTTTCCCTAAAATGTCCAACCAGCTCCAGAGGCCTTTAGTTGTCGTTCCACGTCCGTCTGCGTCGTGTCTCCGCAGCAGCACCGCGAGGAACCACAGTTATTTCTCATTTTCATTCACCCTCTTTCTTAAAACCACTCTCCACCATCGCGGCGTGTTCACAGGGGACGTCGTGTTCATCTAGTATTTGACCTCAGGGATTCTTTTTAAATAAATTCTCATGCAGTCGCCAATTTAAAACTCCCACTCACATGCTGCCATTTTAACACAGCCAGCAGTAATGATGTAACTATTTAATAGACACTTGCTGCACTCCATAACATTAAAATCCCCCATCGCCCATTATCTAACCACCTCTCTCTCTCTCCCTCCCTCTCTCTCTCTCTCTCTCTCATTCTTTCCATCTCTGTCTCTGTCTGTTTCTCTCCTTCTTTCCCTCCATTGTTAACTCTTCCCTTCTCCCCTGTTTGGCCTTTCAGTGCAGCACCATTTGGCCAGTGTGCAGGAGAGGAAGATTAAGCATGAGAACGATGGAGTGCAGTTTCCTTACCATGGTTAGAACATTAAACATTATACTGTGTGTACATGTAAACATGCTCCGCTCACACCGCCCTCCGTCCTCTCTCTCTCTCTCTCTCTCTCTCTCTCTCTCTCTCTGTCAATGTATTCAAGTCTGTTTTCACTTCCTGTGAGCTGTCTATCTCCTCTCTACTTTTCTCTTGTCTCTTTTCTTCTCATCTCTTGTTGTCTTCTCTTGTCTTTGCTCTTCTTATTTCATTTATCCTCCTCTCCTCTGCTTGTCCTCACCTCTCCTCCTCTCCTCCTCCTCTCCTCCTCCTCTCCTCTCTCTATGCTGCCGCTGGGTGGGGTTGTGTTTCTACCAGATGTCTGCTGTTGTCCATTGTGGGTTTACCAAAGCCTTTTGGTTGCCCAGTAGCTCCATAACATCCTCCGCCCGTCTGCCTCGGAGACGCTGTTGTAAATCTGTGTAAGAAATCAGACATGTAGCCGGATGAAAACCTCCCCGGTGGTTTCAGAACATCCTCAGTACTGCTGCACTCTGTCTGACTCACAACACGCTGCATTTTAATTGTGTGATTATGTGCATTATCATATCCAAGAAAACACATTGTTGTGAGTTTCCGAGATGGCGTGAACGCGTCGGCTAAGTGCTTTGGGTGTTGTGATGTTGTTGTGGAGCCCCGAGAGAGCAGGCGAGCGATGATGCACGCGGAGAAGAGGCAACGAGGCTTCGTGGAGAAGCAGCGTTCGAAGCCGCGGCGTCCCACCTGCCGCAGGCCTGACTCGACAGGAAACACAATATAAGACCCAAATAAACACAACTCAGGGCACTCAGGTGTGTCATGAACGCACACGGCACCTTCTGTCTGCGAGACATGCTTACTCACTAACACGCACACATGGCGTGCACACACACACACATGCAAAACTACACTGAAGCGCACCCTTCCTTCTGATTTACATTCTCTCACACACACACACACATGCACTCGCTCCCCAATCTGGAGTGGAGCAGCGTTCCGGTCCAGATGGCGCCTCCATGTGTCTACAGCGAAGGGAGCTACTGGGTTACAGCAGACATCTGTTCTGGTGATGGTGGTGACGGTGTTGGGAGTGAGAGATGAGGAGAGGAGGGCTGGAGGATGAGTGGAGGGAGGCGGAGGAGGAGGAGGGAAGGGGGGGGGGGGCCTCTGCCTCAGCCCTGCTCCGGAGGTGATTCTCTACCTGAATGAAAAGCTCTGAGGCTTAGCAGGTGATCATGTAATTCATCATTGAGTCTGCCGCTCTCTCCTCCTGCCTGCTCGCTCCTCCTGCTCCTCCTCCTGCTCCTCCTCCTGCTCTGTGGTGGGAAGACCTGGCTCCTAAGCATTTTGATATTGATTTAGAATTCCATCTTATATCGTGGTGTGTGTGTGTGTGTGTGTGTGTGTGTGTGTGTGTGTGTGTGTGTGTGTGTGTGTGGTAAAGATGACGTTGCTCACGATGTGACGGACACAACTCTGATAATGTACGTTGTTTCCTGCCTTACCTGATTGACAAGTGTGTGTTTCTCTTTTCAGTGTGTGTGTGTGTGTGTGTGTGTGTGTGTGTGTGTGTGTGCACACGCTAGCAGGGGGTTGTGTGGTCGCCAGCTTGTTAGTGTGGCAAGACTAGAGGGTCATGGGAGCAATTGGCTGCCAGTCTGCTCGTACAGTGCCAGGACACAGAAATAATGTAGAACAAGCAAGTGTGTTTGTGTGAGTGAGTGAGTCTGCACACACACACACACACACACACGCACGCACACACTCTCTCTCTCTCACACACACACACACACACTCTCTCTCTCACACACACACACAGATTAAGCGAGAGATCAGAGTAACTTCTGTTTGCTCTATCAGACAAAGCTTTCATTGGGCATCTGGGCCTCGTTTGCTGCTCGTCACCAGCAGATATTTCACCAAGATACTGACTCATTAGTGAAAATCACAGAGACTAAAAACAATATGGATAATTTTTAGGCTGTTTGTGTTTAATAAGCTGCTCGTGATTGAACTCGGGATGTGGCGGCACACGGTCATCGCTACACATGTTCCACAGAGGAGCCGGAGCCGTGACTCCAGAGCAGGACAGGATTCAGTTTGTTTGTTTTCAACATGTGAGCAAAGATTCCAAAATGTTGAAATCAAGTATGTTACTGTGACTCTATCAGCAGCTCACGGAAGATCGTAGAGGAGCCACGAATGGTTGAATGGCACTAAAATAAACTGAAATACTAAATGCTACATAAGCAATACCTCACTGTATTTAAAGATATGTACAAGTACAAATGTGTGTTTTCATACACACTTGAAAAATATTAATACAACATACATATACACATAAAGCATTGAAAGGGGTACTCCAGCAAAGCTGAAGGACTCACGACATACGTGAGGGCTGTGGTTGCAATGCAGAGGAACGGGTTGTCCCTGACCAGAACGTCAGCGGTTCGATCCCATGTCTCCTCCGCTGCGCGTGCAGGAGTGAACTTGGGAGAGATACAGAACCGTGAATCGCACCTGACGGCTGCGTCGACATAGAAACTGTACCGTGAAGCTCTTTGAGTGGACGTCAAGACGAGAACAGTGACATTTATAAGTTACCGATTGATGGAGAACGTTCAAAATCTAACCAGCATAGACGAAGACTGCATAAGGACGGACGACGTGTCTCCTCTTCCTCCAGAAATGAAGCCTAAATGGATATTTTTGGAGCCAGAGCCCTCAGTCATCTGTCAAACGTGACGTTTCATCTTGTTTTTTAGCATCAGACGAATTATTTGAACCGAACTTAATAGAAAACATGCGTCAGTGTGACGAGAACAACCTAAAATGACAGAAACCGTCTTGTATTGTTTATTCTGACTCTCTCTGTTTGGTCCACGTGAGTTTCTGAAGTTTCCAAATAAATCTCAGGATGAAAAAAAATGTTTCCACGTAGAAGAGTTCAATAGATATCTTTCATATGTGAAGGAAAAAACTCCGGAGAAAGTCCCGAACATACGTGTGCAGATGTTTTTAAGTTGAGTTTTAAAGTTCGACTTTACGATTTAACAAATGTCCGATCCACGATTATCTCGGCGATGACACACGGGCTCAGCAACTTCACAGTAAATTAAGTCGCTCGTGATAAATTGCCGAGCAACTTTCTCAGTGAGATGTCAGAGCCAGATGGACGACGAGCCTCCGCTGCTAATGTTCTGCTGACTGTAGCAAACGGTCTTGTACTTTTTATCATCTTGTAACTTTTTATGAACGCTTTTTTGTTTAAGAGCGCTCAGCTGTTCTCCTCTCCACTCTGTTTTTATTATTATTATTATTATTCGTTTCACCGGGCTTTTGACTCGGATAACCAGCGACCTGCAGCGCTCGGTCACCGACACATTAGCCCCAAGTCATTTTCTCTGCAAAAACATAAAAAGCATATTTGAACTCTCTTCGATTTCTCTTGATCTCAAACAGAAACCTCATGTACGAGCTCTCGTGTGAATCTCTCTCTCCGTCTCATTGGCGTCCTTGGTTGTAAACAATGTTTTCTCTTGATTTTTTTATTCATTTTCCCGTAATTCTCTCGGTAAACTGCGTTCATCTCGTCCTGTTCTTAGCGTCTCCGCTCCTCTCGCCCGCATGTGCGGTCACGTGTGCCGTGTGCCGAGCGGAGCATACGTGCAGACGCCCACCCCTTATTCTATACTTGTCGGTGCCCACACAAGCACAGCTGCGCCCATGCTGCCTATGAGCATTGTGGGTAAATAGCGATAAAACATTTCCCAGTGTGGCATTAAAGAGAAAGCTTTTCAGAAATCTGCTCTGTTGGACTTTATATGCTCAGCTCATAAAATCTATTTCCACATCTCTTTGGGCCATGTCGGAATTACCCACGTCTTTATTTGAGTGTGTTTGTTTTATATGTGTGAATATTGTGTTGTTTAGTAGTTTATGGGACTTTCTCCTGCCAACGTTGTTTATCACTTTATTCTTTCAACCGAAGCTGAACCAAACGCGAGCTCGGTATGTTCCAGGGAGGAAGTAATGAGGTCTGTGTGTCCACGCTGCTGTACGTTTCTATATCATTCTCTGTTTTATGGATTGTTCTTTCCACAGTTTTACTTCAGCTCATATTCAACGTTGCGGTTCTCTGCAGAGGTCAAATATACCGTTTGGTGCAGCTCCTCAAAACCCTGAAAGTCAAAATTGTGCCTTTGGATCACCATACATCAAAATAAAGTCCCTCAGCGCCGGCCGCACGAGGCCTTGATCACAGACGAGAACCTCTTTTATCTGCAGCTCTCACACTTTTGGCCATGTTTCTGGTCCGCTGGTGAGCCGGGCCTGTAGTTAGCGTGCCCGTTTTTACCAAACTGAGGGATGTTTCGTGCCGTCCTCCGGCCTCGGTCGCCATTTATAGACAGAGGGGGACACTTTAATATGTTTGTCTGTGTGTGTCGGCCATGCCGTCACCACTCCTCTCCTGCTGCACTCCTTCCATCTCTCTACCGCTCTCCCATCCTGTCTTCACTGGCGGTTTGCCCGGTGCTCGCCGCTCAGCCTGAACAGCTTGTGAGTGAGTGAGTGAGTGAGTGTGTGTGTGTTCATGAAATCCTATACGCCTTAAGGCGGTACCATAAAATACCTGACAGATCCGCAGACGGCTCCACATCAGAGGATCTATTGATGTGCAGTGTGTTTCTGGCGCGCTCCTCTGCAGCGATATGAGGCCGCAGAACTCGCACTGTCCAGATATGAGGACGTCCAGGTTCTCGTTTGTTCTACGGACGAGTGCAGAGATTGGTCGCTTGGTTGTTGGCGGCCGCTCCGTGTATCTGCACCAGGCTGCGGCGGATCTGGGATCAGATAGTTTCGGACATCAGTGGTTTGTCCTGCGAGTTGAAGCCGTGGTTGTGTTGCTGGCGGCCGTAGTTGTGCCGCTCTCCTCTCTCCTCACTCTATACCCCCCGACCCCCCGACCCCCTCCACCTGTCTCCCGTCACCTCCCTTCACTCTGAACCCCTGCTGCTTCAAAACGTGGCCTCTCACCGGACCCCCCCCCCACCCCCCCGACCCCCCCACCTCTCAGTCTGACGGACGTCCCGCTGACTGTATGAGAACGTAGAGACAGACAGCGTGAGAACCCATCTGTATGTTAAACCAATCAAACAAATCAATGAATCAATCAACCGATCAATCCATTGATTTCAGTCATGACCATTTTGATCCGTTTAATCAAATTAAAAAAAAGTTTTGATAAGTTTTTCTTTTTTCAGTATAGTGGAAGTTAAGAAACGCAGCCATGTTTGATTAAAACCTCGTCTCTGTTCTGCCATTCTGTTGATCCCCTCTTTGCCAGGACTGTCATCGCCTGGTTCTCTTAAGAAGCCGGGGAAATTCGATTTCAGCGCCCTGTCCTCCCAGACGAGGTCCCCCCGCATGGCGTTCACCCACCACCCACTGCCAATGCTGGCGGGAGTGAGACCAGGTGAGACCAATCCAGCTCCAGACCCCCCCCTCACCCCGATCGCCCTCACCCTCTCCTCTCCTCCTCCTCTCCCCCGAACCTCCCCTCACTTCTTCACGGCCCCACCCCTACCCCTCCCCCCAACCCCCTCCGTGGTTCAGACGTGGGAGCGTTGTCTTTGGGAGACGAGAGTGGTCGGGAAGTTGAAGCCGGGCAGGTAGATGTGCAGCGTGTGTGCACTGACCTCTGACCTCTGACCTCTGGGGTCGAGCTGCTGGAGTCTGGGTGGTGGTGGTGGTGGTGGTGGTGCGTGATGTTTCTGGTCACCGTGGTTCTCATAGAGTGGATCAGGTGGTCGCACGGCTGCACCTCCTCTCATTTTATCCTTTTGATCCGTGTGAGAAACGAAGTGTTATTGACGCATCTCAACAGGATTTGAAACGTTTGTTTCAGGAAAAAAGTTTGCTGACTCCACAGTCAAATAAATAAATATATATATAGACATATAAATATAATACACATTTCAGTGGGGGGGTTAATGTTGCCCCCCCCCCCCAGGCAGGCGGATCCATCTGTGGGTCTATCTTTCCATTCCTCTTTCTTCTTTCAGTCCTTCTTTCCAACTTTCCTCTTCTCTCTCTCTCTCTCTCTCTTTGTTAATATTGTGGGAACTCGAATTTCATCCGTCTACGTGGGTTGAACACGTTTCAGGCTCGAACCAGCTGATCCTCCGTAACGGCCGAAAAAACTGGCGGCTCGTGATAACATCAGATATCAAACGCCACCGCAGGGCCTCCGGCGTTTAATCGCCACGCTCTTAATTTTATCACCACAGCGCCGATCGCGAGAGAGATGCCCCCTTTCTTTCTGCCTCTTTTTTCTTTTATCGTGCACGTTTGTGAATTCACCCAGTAAAGGAGTTCACTGGAGATAATTGCCCCATGTGCTTTAGTTCTGTAGTCAGGCTACATCAAACGCCTTTTCAGCCACCGAGCAGATGTGAAGCTATGAGGTTGACCGCCGTGTCATTAAACCCTCCTCCATGGTTGTTGACAAGACCCTGAGCCTGTTGAGATGGAGCTACAGCAAATCAAACCTCCACACACACACACACACACGCACACACCAGATCCCATCCTCACTGCGGCCTGCAGTTGTGATTTATACGCTTGCGATTTGTTTCTTTTTACACAAACCCTGAGAGCGTGCATGCTCCCGCGCTGGCGTGAAAGCGCTCACCACATCGTCAGCGTTGTTGTTGTTCTGCGTGGAAGACGAGCTCCGAGGGGATTTAGGGTTTGGAGAAGTGGGATGAAGGAGCGTGTCGGAGCTGTCCGCAGCGAGGGAGGTGGTTTTGGTGAATTTGTCTCCTCAGTGGCGCAAATGTGAACTTGACCTAAGAGACCGAGACACTGACGGTTCAGTCATGAAGATGATTTATTACAGTTGTAATCATCAGTAACATCCAGTTTGAAAATCAGATGGATAATCTCCTGACATTCTCCGGAGGGGCTGAGAACACGAACGTCAGAGCGAGAGGCTCCAGACTTTCTGCCGAGTTTCTCCCGCCAGCTCCAACGTAAAAAACTCCTGATGATCTCCAGATGAGCCAGTGTGAGAAAACAGTTTCTACAGATGCAAACACCAAACAAATCTCAGGAAAGAAACAGGAGCCTCCATCGTGGCTCAGATGTGGAACTCCAGTCCGGACATTGTGCGGAGTTCACGTCTGAAAACGGAAATGGAGACATCGGGAATATGTCGGATGTGTCATGAGCTCATCCGACAGAATAAAACGGTTGGGGACGACTGAGGAGGAGGAGAGAAGGAAGGGGGTGTAGGAATTCCCTCTGATCCCGTCTCCCCACCACCACCACCACCACCACCCGACCCCATCCCACCCCCCCCACACCCTTTGGCCCTCACCCAGTCTCTAATGCGATTAGGAGGGGGACTATAGGAGCAGGGAGACGGCTCCACTGGGGGAGCAGGCAGCCTGGCATGGGAGGAAGGTGTCGCTGGGCTCTGAGGCATAGGCCCCTGTCTGGGGTGGGGGTGGGGGTGGGGATGGTGGGGGTATTGCAGTGGGGTTGGCACTCTTCATGAAGTACACACTCTCTCACACACACACACACACACACACTCACAATGTGTGAGATGCGAGCACCAAAGAGTGTTGGCAGCCCAACACAGGCAGCTGGGGGGCCTGGATGGGACGGGATTGGTGGGGTGGGGGGGTCTGGAGGGTGGGGGGTGTCGAACTGGCACAAGAGGAGAACAGGCTTCTAATACAAATCAAGGACATTTAGTGATGGATACAGGTCGAACAGAGCGGCTTTGTGTTCGGAGGACGGGCTCGAACAACTGCTGCTCTCCCACGTACAGTCCAGGACATAAGTATTCAGACAGTTACACATCTCTGTCCCTCTGCACACAACATGTACACAAATAAAGTTGTTTTACATTATTCATATTCTCCCTCACAGTTCGGTCAGTACTGAGGTAAACCTCACTCTGATTGTTTTCGCTATCATTTTTACACGCGTACTTTTTACGACTTCCGAGTTTCAGTTCACGATCGATCTGCATAAAATCACAAACTACACAAAGACGACAAAGAGTGAAAAGAAAAAATGAGGAATAAAGAAATAAATTGAATTATAAATGAAGAACAAAGAAAAAAAACATTCAATTCATTTATAAATGAATGAATTAAAAATGTGGCCTACGTACTTTTATATATAATGTGTATTATTTTGTATGTGCAGGAGCCATCACCATATTTAAAACTGCCTGACGGACAGAAAATATGTGTAACTGTTCAAATACTTCAGGTCTGGACTGTTTTATGCAGCGGCTACTCTCAGTACTTGTACAAGTCGCTCCTCTCTGTGTGTTTTTATCATATTCACCATTTGTTTGGGTTCAGACGCTTCAGACCAGCGACCTCCTCGTTAGCGGACGAGCTTCTCTGATATGCAGCGATGTTTGGCTCCTCTTTTTTCTTCTCTGGTGAAAAAACACAAAACAAATGTTTTATTCTGAGCTCATTAGCGTCAGAATCCTGTCGCACACACACACACACACACACACACACGAGCAGATGTGAGGCTCTCAAGCCCAATAACAGGAAAACATTAACTCAGACAGACAATGTGATTGTAGAGATTCGTTCTGTCATAGAAACAGAACCAGAAACAGCTTCACTGCCAGATTTTATTAACGTCCATGAATCACAGCCTCAGAACAGCGAGCTGGCAAAAAAGAATTCAATGATCTTCTTCTTTCTACCTCGCCTCTTTGGATCTCACACTTCCATCTACTCAACTCGTTCCCTTTCAGGTGTGTGTCTGTGTGTACGTCTGACTGGTGCTGACTTGTTGTGTTATGTAAGTGTGCTCATGTGAAGGCAATGTGTGTAAATGCCCCCCCCCCCCCCCCGTAAAGCTGCATAGATTTACTGGCGTGATCATAAAACATTATGAGCAATGCTCCATAATAGCTATTAACTCAAAATCTGCTTTTCTTGGAAACAACAGCGTTTCTTTCATGTACGACATTTTTCAAAACCAGATTTGAACTTTTATCGTTTCCAGTTGCGATGATGTTGTTGTTCTTGCTGTCACTCATTAGTGACTTCATGCATCTCACCCGTCTGCAGGAATTCAATGTGTCTCGACTTCCTCTCGCTCTCGGAGTCGTCTCTCTCTCTTCGTGTGCTGCTCTGACGCGTGTCTCTGTTTGCAGGGAGTCCCCGTGCGTCGGCCTCGGCCCTGCACTTCCCGTCTCCCTCCATCATCCAGCAGTCTAGCCCCTACTTCACCCACCCGACCATCCGCTACCACCACCACCCTGGACAGGACCCCCTGAAGGAGTTTGTGCAGTTTGTCTGTGCTGATGGTTCGGGGCAGGCCGCTGGACAGGTAAGCCTCGCCGCCGGGGAGGAGGAACGCTTTTTATATTTAAAATTCTTTCTTTATCGACACTATGACAGCCTACGAAGCTTATTACGGTGTGTAGCGATTTTCTATGAGCAACTTTAATCATGATGTTGAAGTTACCACTGAATTTATTACACATTTTGAGATATTTTACTTTTAGTATAACTATGTGACAAGTACTGATTTAACCCATTAAGACCTGAGACTTTAAAACCCACTTAAGACCTGAGGGTTTTTCTGAAGAGTCAACTTTTACAAAAACTTTAATGTGTGAAGCCGATAGAGACAAATATTTGTCTTTCATTGTAAATCGAGGCGAGATCCTCTCTTCTTCTTCTTCTTCTTCTTCTTCTTCTTCTTCTTCTTCCCTGAGCTCAGATGCTGAGCTAACAAACAACATTTCCCACAATGCATTTTGCCTTTCCTGCAAGTATTGCATCAACTCTCAACCGGGTCTAAATGGGTTAAAGAACAGTGCATAGCAAAAACATATTGTTCTGTGTATATGCACCTTTAATACAGATGAATAAACCCACAGAGTGCAACACGAGCGAACACAGCAGGCGTGTGTTTATGCAGCTGGTCGACAAATCTGTGTATTGTCTTGTCTGTGTCATTTTGCCGTTTGCTGTTTCAGACCCTGATGTTCCCCTTCCTCCCCCCTTTTTTTTTTTATTTTTACTTTTCCTTTTGCTCCACCCAAACCCCTCAGAAGTTACAACCATGAGCACGAGAGTGAATCAGTCACAGCGCACTTCAGTCAACGCATTCCCGTCCTGTGTTGTGTCATCGTGTCTCTGTCCTCATCTTCTAGCTGTTACGATTTTAGTTTGGAGTTTTGTTGTTCGGTGCTGCTATCGTTGGTGGTGTTGTGCTTGTGTAGACGAGTATTCTCCCATGGTTTTTGATTTCTTGCCATCTTCCGGACGAACCCCCCCCCCCCCCCCCGTCAAATAATTTGCTCACTCCTCTCCTCCACACCTCCTCCACCCACCACGGACCTCCCTCGTGGAACCTCTCACCTTCAGCTCCCACTCCTATCAATGCCTGTGGTGATTATTATTTTTCACACCTCCATAAAAGATGCCGTCCACATGTATCATTCCTTTGGTTGTTGTTTCCCACCACCTCCTCTCCCACCATCCCCCCCTTCCGTCATGGATATTTTTTTGGACTCGGCCTCCCGAGCTACGTCCTCTTTTTTTTTTTTTCATTCCGTGTCTGCGGATTGTCGCATGTCGCCCTCCTGACCCTATTTGTATTGTCTGCAGCCAAACGGGAGCGGCCAGAGCAAAATGCCAGGCTCCTTCTTGCTGCCTCCACCTCCCCCAGTGGCCCGCCCAGTGCCCCTCCCCATGCCCGACTCTAAACCCAACAGCACGCCCCCTGACGGCGGACTCTCCTCGCCCGCATCTCCGTGTAAGTGACCCCGCAGAGACCGTTGTCAAAACTAAACCAACAGCAAAAAAAAAATAAATAAAAAATCTGAACATCCCAAAACCCTCTCCAGAAAAAAAAAGACCCCTGCCATTGTTCTTCCTCCGACTTCGTGGCATCACTGTTCCTGTGTATCCAACATCCCACCTCCCTTAACCCTGGGAAGACCATGGAAGCCAGAGCAGAATATACAGTGGAGCTCAGTGTAGTAGAGGTTCGGTGAGAGTTTGTCGTAATGGACGTCTGTGGTGCTCATCAGGGTTCTGTATTAGGCCCCATCGCTCTCTTGTCTTGAGTGGAAGGTGCACCGGCGCCCCAGTTCTTCTCCGAGTCCTCCTCTCGTCTCTCCTGCTGGACTTATCAGCAAATCCTGCGGAAAAACTTGAGAAGACTTTGACTATTAATTGATTCGTACACGTGAAGGGAACAAATTTAGGGCAGTTGATTTACATGGACTCCAAAACATTCGAGTGTAAACTGGGACACTGATTGAGCTGATTTTAACGTCTTGGTGGGATTTTTTTAGTTTGATTTTGTCGAGCACTACAGGGTTGTGTGTGTATAAGGTGAAGGAGTGATAGCAGTCCGCCCTTGGGGCTTTCTCACCACACACTTGTCTTCCTCACCTGTGATAAGAGGGGCACTGGATGGAGCACTTTTTTGTTTTTAGCTTTCGTCCAAATTTAGTGTTTTTGTTTTACCCCCCAGTCAGCGTCTCAGAGTCTTCTATGTCTTATGTATGTTATTCCAGTCCTTAGAATCACATAAATACAAATATATACAGTATATTGGTCGTCCACACTCTCCCAGTTCTCTCGCTCTCTGTCTGTCTCGCTCCTCTTCTTGTCCTTTCTCCCTTTCCTTACATATGCACAAGTCCGCACTCTGCATCCTGAATCCCTCAGCCAGATTCAAATTCTGGAGTCCGTAGGGTGCCTTCCTCAAACTGCCCTAAATTTGTCAGAGACTTTGATGCCATTGGGTTTTAAATGTCCCTGACTGAAACTCTGTCAGGATTCTGGTGTGCTCAATCACTTCCAACTGAGTTTATCAACGCTACTTAACCGCTCAGGGAGAACTTGGTTTGCTTCCCAGACTTTGGCAAACTTCACTGTGGAGTTTTGATGACCTAAAATCCATATTTACTTATGATTCATCCATAATGATCCTGTGGGTTAACTGTATAAATGTTAAAACCATAGAACAACATTTTGGGGAATACGCTCGTTCACTTTCTTCCCCGAAGTTTGATGAGAAGATTGATACGACTCTCATGTTGCTTAGCTTAGCATAAAGACAGTATTCAGGGGGAGAAGCTAAACCTACCAGCACCATAGTCTGTAAACAAAGATGGACGACACGACCGCTCCGTATAAATGAAGCCACAGCATCTTGATCGCCATCTGGTGGTTGGCTGCTGTGTATGTGATCGACCCTGCGTCCTCCATGTTAGTGGATCTGACATGGACCTAAATAAAAAGTCAAAGTGCGCGTCAAACAGTTTCTGTCATTTCAGGTAGTTCTTATCTTTCCTGTTTCTGATAAGTTTAGTTTTAATTAGTTTATTCGATGATATAAAGACGAGTCATGATTGACTCCTGATTGGTCGAGACCGTGTATCAGCTGGACCTTGTTACCGTGGCTCCATCCCCCGATCGCTACCCTGCGGACTCGTATGCTTTAATTTCTGGACAGTGGGAGGAAGAAGAGACATGTTGTTATCTACCTGATATATATCTATTTCTACATTTACAGTCTGTGAACATCACCTCTGATGTTCGCTAGCAAAGTGTGTTCAATTCATACAAAACTAATATCAGCACTTTGTAGTTATTTGGGGTTTTATGTGTCGGACTAAGTCTCGGCTCGTCTAATCGTTTCGAGATATAGATAGATATAGATAGATACATATAGATAGATATAGATAGATATAGATAGATATAGATAGTGAGTCGCAGTGGAGCTGGTCGGTGAGTTTTCTTTTTGAGGGAACGAATCAGCGAAGGCAATGTCGTGACCGAAAAGACCCAATCAGAAGCCGGCTGTGAGCGTCTATGTCATAGTTTCCAAACATCTTTGGTTTTCAAACTACAACAGGACAAGTAGCGTTTCCAAACTTCTCGGCTCTAGTGTGGACGCCGGGCGAATCTGTAGCAGAGTTGATGTGTTTTCAAACGGAAACGTGGTCGTGTGGTTGGAGCATCGGTTTTTCTATTCCCACTTTTGGCCAGAAAGCGAATCAGTGCACATGTATTTCCCGATGTGTCTTTCTTTTCCTCTAAGATTCTTCAGGATGTTGCTGTAGTGATTGTGTCCCTGTGCGCTGACGACTGTTTTGTTCCTCTTTTGTTTCCGTAGCATACTCCACGCCAGGCGCCACAGCTCCCAACAGGTTTGTCGGCATCGGATCACGGGACAACAACTTTCTGAACATCCCGCAGCAGACGCAGGTACGAGTTTGGGTCGTGTGTTTTTGAATGCTGGTCAATCTCAGGAAACTTATTAACTGTGTGGAAGTTCCCTAAAATACTTCTGACTCCCTCCCTCCCTCCCTCCCTGAAACCTGCTGCTGGTTTTCCTCCCCCTCTCCTCTTGTGTATCCCACAGTGCATTTCTACATCTGTATTTCACTGTATGTGTGTGGTTTACCATTTGTGCTCAACTGTTTATCTGGCACATATGGAGCCGACCCTTCAGGCAACAAGGCTTCTCCCTCGCCGTCTTTTCTCGCTCCCTCTCCTTGCAGCCTTTCCTTTCCTCTTTTTGCCCTCCTCCTTCTTATTCCTCCTCTCCGTCTTTTACTTTCTCCTTCTTTCACCTTCTCCGTTCCTTCCCTTTCACCGCTCTGTGCCTCGTTCATATGCCTCCTCCATTACCACCAGTACTTTTCTCATTAGTGTCCAACCACACCCGCCTGGAGCCAGCTCAGCTCAGCTCAGCTCCTCGACACATGGAAACCATCTGAAACTGCCTCGGCTGATCCCCTCCCTTGTTTCTCTGCCCTCCGTTCTCTCACTTTTCCTCTCTTTCCATTTCCCTCGCTCCTGATGCTCATTATACTCTTTATTCCCTGCAACCTACCAACATTTTTGTTTGCCCCGATGTTTTATACACAGCTTGCTCAAAGGTATGCGGGCACGTGGACGGTACATCCATCTTTAAACATATCGTCTTAATTCGCTGATGCTGGGTAATTTAAGACGACTTGCAAATTCGCACCAAATTGGGAGAATCATTTCTTAATGGACTGTGTTTTCTCCCACAGGAGAGTTGTCATGTTGAAACAGGAAACACACTAAATATCATTATACGCTGCAGCGTTATGAGCGGCCCCACCCAAACCGCAGAAATCAGCCCCGCACCACACGTAAATAAAAACACATGTACAGAGGTATCTACGTACTTTTGGCCGTGTAGCGTGTCTTCAGACGCTTTTCTTAAAAAGCTTATTGATGTTCAGTTCTCGTTGGGACGTTAATGTCTGAAGTGTGGTTTTACTTTTCCAAACACACAGCACTAATTGTTTGCATGTGCCTGTCAGAATAAGACACTAAAGATTAATGATCCAGTCAAAGAAAAGATTGATCACTAAACAAAGAATATGTCAGAAGTGAGGACGGGGCCGGGGAACGGCTCGCCACGACAACGGTGGTCTCCGTGTGCCCTCAAGTGGTCAACGTGGGGAGATGCAGCCAGAGCGGAAGGGAAACGAGATACTGGGGGTACGGAGCCTGGGGTGGGGGGGGGGGAGACAGGAGGGAGATGGAGCGTCAGAGTTTTGGACCTTATAGAAGTCACGTCCCAGCCGTCTCGTCACCCCCGGCAACCAGACATGATGTCATAGCCAGTTGATCTTGAATTTGAGAAGGGGTTTGCTCGAGGGGGGGGGGGGGGGGGGGGGGGGGGGGGGGGGGAAGAAAAGAGGCCGGTCACTGTCTGCTGCCAAGGGTTTAGAGGGAGTGTTCACAGGAGATAGATGGATTGTGTGTGTGTGTGTGTGCACAGAGGGAGAGTAACTAAGAAGGGAGAAGTTACAATGCCCCTCGGCCTGCTGGGACAGTGCCCAGGGGAGCATGGGAGGGCAGGAGGGGAGGGGGGGGGGGGGGGGTATTCATGTGACCTGTTCGAGTCAAACAAAACAAAAGGCTGCGTCCCCGGAGGCGCCGAGTAGTTTCCAAGGCTCGACTCCTAGAATGTTGGCACGTGAGCCGGCAGCGCCAGACCCTGCGGGCCGAGCGGGGGGCGGCCAGCAGCAGCAAGCGACGGTGACCCGCTCGTGCCCCCTGCTCACGCTGAGCGGGAGGAACCCAACGCGAGGGTCGCACAAGCGACGGCGAGAGCCCGGCTGCTATCCGCCTGCTGCTGCTCGGCCATTAGCAGCCACTCGCTGCCCGTCCAGATCCACGACGTCCGCCAGTTCAGTCCAAAAGAGGCAGAATGGACGGAGACTGTTCTGACACTCACTGTATTTAAAAACAAAAGGGCGGGCGAGTGTACGGAGACATATTCAAGGAAGAAATACCCTCACAGTACAAGAACTTTTATTTGACATGAGAACTGGACTTTCTCCAGATTTCACATATGAACAACGCAGTGTTTACGTTCTCTGACTTTTTGAACCAACTCAACAGTTTCATGTCTTCAGTGGTTTGGATAAAAAGGTTTTGACATTAACGTAAATGTTCTGTTCTCTCTTTCAGTCTTGGTTCCTCTGACAAGATCTGTGCACAAACCAGCAACTAGTATTCTTTCTTTACAATCGGAAAAAGCAAACAGAGAAACAACCCGCAGGATGATAATTGTCCACGAACCCAAACGCCCACCGACCGCCCAACCGGCCCTGACAGTACGTCTCACCTGATTCAAAATAAAACCAAGCCACACGGGAAAGTGCAGCAGAGGAACTCCGGACTCATTCACCCAGTCAGAGGGAGGACCTGTTCTGAGCAACGACGGAAAGATGGAAAGATGAATGGATGGACAAGGGGATGCCAGGATGGAGGAAGGAGTAAGGGGCACAAAAACGGTAACAAACAGGCATCTCTCCTGAAAAAGAATTAAAAACAACAACCACCGAACCAGCACAACACGGGAGGATGAACACATCTTCTTCTCCTCCTTCGTGAGGACGGGACGGATCGTGTAACGAAAAGAAAACTCGCTGTCCAACGAAATCAAGATTTTTCCAGATGAAGCATTTTAACCCACAAAGCCACGCCCACCGTGAATCTACAGCCCGGTCAAATACAAAGACGATTAGGTTTCTGACGAGAGCTGCGGTCCGAGCTCCTGTCGTCACCCAAAACAAAATCCAATTAACTAACGTCTCTCTCTCTCTCCCTCTCTGAACGACCATTGACTCTATAAAGCCCCTGTTTACCTTACTACTAACTAGAGAGAGACCATGCCAAAACATTTCTTGATTTAAGGGTTGCACTACAAGAAGCCCAATCAATTAACACTAATCTTAACGATGTGCACTATTTACCTACAAGGCATGGGAGGTAAACCAGACTTGCCTGTCAAGAGTTTTAAAGAGGAAAAGGTACAAGACGCCTTCACGTGTCCTCGACCCCATCGTTCAGTTCGACAAATCATTGGCCTCCGCTCATTCTCACATTTCCCCGCACAACACACAAACACACAAACACACACACACACACACAACAATCTGTGCCATGACCACAGCATGCATGTACAATGGAAAACACACACACACACACACACACACACACAGTTGCCCAGTGTCACCTTTTAGATCGTAGTATTTAGAGGTGGTGGTGTTGTGTTATCATATTTTCTTTCTATATGCAACATAAAGTTAATCCCGGTGAACTCTCTCTACCTATTTGATTAGAAACCCAAAAGAGACAACACACACACATGCGCTGAGAACCAGTGTGTGTGTGTGCGTGCGTGCGCGCATCATTACCGACGGACTTTAGACAGCAGCTATCGAATTCCCCTTTTTGCCCTCTTGTAATGCAGATGAATGAATTTTGTTCTCTTGTGTGTTCTCTTTTTTGAATTTATTCCTTTTTGGATTTGTACTATTTTATAAACTGTTTTATATTTGAATGACAGCACCTTACAGAGAAACAGTGAGAGGGGAAGCGGCGCAGACAGGGTGGTCGGCTCGCCTGGATCCAATAGTGGAACGCAGAAAAAAACGCAAAGAGAAGGTTTTTGACATTTTGGGAAATACTTAGTGTGAAGGAAGAATACGACAAGAAAGATAGTTGTTGCATTTATAAGGATTTTTAAAAAAAAGTTTGCAATCCGACAGTTTGTTGAAATTCGGGACAAGATTTGATCGTTAAAGTTGTTTTGTCTGTCGCTGCAACGATCACGAGGTAAACGGCACAAACACAACGTTTATGTAACATGTGTGTCCGCGTCATCGCTGTGTTTCGTAATCTTCGGACAGAGCCAGGGACGTTTCTCCACCCAGCCGGGCTCCGTGCTAGGCTAACCTCCCGTAGCTTCGTACATTTGCTTCCAGACGGTTTTATTTCTCATGCAACTCTCAGTAAAAGAATCGAACTAGCGTATTTTCCGAGGTGCCAAACTTTGAACGTGGTTTTTGCTTTGTTCTCAGTGCCAGATGAACCCATTTGCCACTTGCTGCACTGCAGGAGCACAGTGCAGGGTTTTGACAATCACAGGACGCTCTATCGTCTGGGAACTAACCCGCTGAGCCGCGCAGGTCGATGCATCTCCTACGTGAGTCCAGGCTCGGCCGCTGACCGGGCGGTGACGGCGATGTTGTAACTCGAGGAGGGAAGGTTGCTGAAGACGGGACCCAGAGTAAAAAGAGAGAGTAGCTCTTCTTTCTGTCTCCCTAAAGTTTACCCTGTTGTTTACACTCCCAGACGGGCCGCCGCTCCAAGAGCAGCGCGAGCCACACTGCGGAGCAAAATGAAATATGTGACATATCTGGCTGTTTCTTTCCCAGAGGGGTTTCCCGGTAGGAGGATCACATGTGTGCCCCCCGATTTTTTTTTTTCTCCTTCAGGTGCACAGGGTCAGGTTTTTAAGGATTTGGGTGGCTACGGTAACCCGCGCGCCCCTCCCCCAACACAACACACCAGCACTCCCCCCCCCCCTCCCTCCCTCCCTCTCCCTCTCCCCCACACGAGCTATAGTGAATCGATGAGCCCTTAAAGATCAAAACTGCACTAAAACAATCATGCCAGCCAACATCGTGAGTTTGTTTTTTTTTTTCCCCCGTGAGATTAACGATAGGTCGACCACCACGTAGTATTCCAGGTCAGTGCACGTGTCGCTGGCGTGTTGGAGCACAGATCACTTCCCTGAACACAACTCGTAAAAAAAGACCACTCACTATTAAAACACGTCCCCGGTGCCCGCCTGAATCGAAAGGGAAGTCTTAAATGTAGACAATCTGAGGAGGCCTTTATGCTTTGAATCACGTTCCGCCACGAGCCCGCACACATTCAGACTGATTTAAGTTATTTCCCGTATTTCAAAATCACCCACCCAACCTCACAAAATAACTGGACTGCCTGGCCATGTTCTTCACTGCAGGGAAACACGACGTAGTCGGCCAAAACGACCGGCGACCATCTCATCAGCTTCGTAGAGAGAACTAGCTCCGCTGAGTAAAGACGTAAACAATGGCTACGGTGATTTCTTTTCTAATCTATGGAAGTGCCTCTGTATTCCCATTATGCAATTTGTCAAACATGAATTCAGGTTCTTTTTCTCACATATAAGCTATAGTGAATGGTGAAAAATCTATGTCAGGAGAGGAGAAAGAAACGGTGACAGCTCACTAGATAATCGCAAGCATCTTTATATATAATACACATATATATTTATAGATATATACTTTTTTTTTTATTTGCAAGATAAGCTCTGTGGCAGTCTAGTTATTTTTTGAAGCATGGCGTACATCGCACAGTCATAGGATGCATCTCAAAAACTGCTGATTTGAGCTAAAGTCTCTTAACCCACACGCACGTTCAGTGACGTTAAAGAAAAAGGAAATCCACCGAAAACCCGACAATAGAAACATAGACATCGAAGATAATGTAGTTGAGGATTTAAAAAAAAAAAAAGATCAGATTAGGTTTTGTTGTTTTTTTCTTGTTTTGATGGGAAGTATTGTTCTTGAAACTAAATGATGTATGTTGATTGAGCCATGTGCAATGCCTTGGTAGAGGAATTGTGTTTGTTTGTTTGTTAGCGATTGTTCGAGGGTGTCACGAGAAAAGAGGGAAAACCCTCTACGTCTTTTTTTTTTTTTTTTTTTGTTTCTAAAGTCCTCGCGCTCTGGGACTCTAAATATGGCGAGAAAAAAAAATCCCAGTCTTTGTACGTAAGTTTGGGAAAAAACTGTTTTTAATTTCTGTTTTATTATTATTATTTTTTTCCTTATATCACTTTTTAAAATTTCTCATGATTTGCTTTTCAAAATGTGGGAGGGCTGAAGGAACAATTTTGCAACTCATAAAATATATATCACTATGGAAACTGGTGCTTTCGTAAAGAATAAAGTACGTTCAATCTCTATTATACATAAATAATAATAAACAAATTAAGTGTTATCATAAAAAGCAAATTTTTAGGAAAAACATGCATTATTCTATTTCTCTTTTTTTTTTTTTTTTTTTTGTATTTACCGAGGGGGGAGGGGTTCAATGTGTGAAAAGGTTGTTGTGACAAAAGGCATTTTTCCCCCCCCCCAACCTTTACACCAGGAAGTTGTAGGGAAGAGACAAAAAATAAAAAACTCCATCTTCCTCCAGACGGTTTCATCTCGTGATGAAGACGAGATCTGTGGGAGCTTTTATCTTCTTTTTTTTTAAATTTGGTTTTTGACGTCTGGTTGGTTCAGCGAGCGGGAAAATCAGCGAACTCAGAGGAACGCTGTCATTGGCTCTTACAGAAAATGAAGAATGTGAACCCCCCCCCCCCAACACACACACATGCAACCCCCCCCCCACCACCACCACCCCAACCCTCCGAACCCCCCCCCCCCTGTAAATGATTATAAATATTCGTTTGGTGATGTAGTGATTTAGACTCAGAGCATCTTAAAGGTTGTCCCTAAAAAGTGCCTTTTGTTCACAGACTCCATCTTGTAATCCTGAGTGCCCATTTGAAAAAGAAAAAGAAAAGTCCCCTCCTTCACGCTCCTGTATCTCTCTCTTCCTCTTCTTCGAGCTTTTTAAAGCAGTATACATAGTACTAAAGGAAATTGGTGTGATTTAGTTTCTCTTTTTATTGTTGAATAATTAAGAAAAGCTGAAAAAAAGACAAAAAAAAAAAAAAAAAAAAAGATATTTTCTGTCTTGCTTCTTCTCTTCCTCTGTATCTTGTCTTCTGTCTCTCTTGGACACTGGAGTAGTCTGTAGCTGCGTAAACTTCTCCTCCATCCCCTCCCTCCTTTTTCTCCCTTTCTCCGAACGGCGGGGTTTAAAAAAAAAAAAAAAAAACGAGAAAAAAGGCAAAAAAAAACCCAACAAAAAAAAACAAAAAAAAACAAGAAATACGCAAAGATTTTTTTTGTCTGAGCAGAATGCAGTTAGCTCACATGTTATTCTTGTCTGTACGCTTCACATTGTATTACCATACCCATCTTCTTCAGCTTCTCCATTCAACAGCTAATGTAAGTGAACAAATTACACCACGGGGCTCTGGGCTGTGCTGAGGACGGGGGCCGCTGGGTCAGGGGCCCCGAATACGTTTCCCCCCCCCGCCCCCGCCCCTGCCCCGGGAGAGGTCAACAACAAGTGTACGAGGGATGAAAGTGCTCATGGGAACTTTTTGGTTGTGGCCCTTGGCGAGGGGAGGCGACCTGTAGGACTGCTTGTATAGGCAGGTTTGTTTGTAATCCTGCGTTTCTATCTTATTTATTTTTTTATAATTGAATTTGGATTTTTTTTCGGTTACTCTTTGTCATTGTTACTGCGTTTATCAGGCAGCAGGAAGTCGCTGCGGAGAGACTCTTCAATTATGCACCTTTCTAGTGGTTGAGTGAGACCAGCTATTTAAAATTTAAAAATACTAAAAAAAAAAAAGAGGAAAAAAATAACTCGAAGCACCTTATATCAGCGGACCGGCTCCATAGCACGGAGACTGAGCGGCTCAGATTTAGCACAATCATTAGAGAGGATTTCGCGCCATCGACCAAAGGGACGTGGTTCCAAACGCTGTAAAACCCACAGACTTTGGTGACTTGTAGAGGAAAAGCACCTTGAAGTTCCACCAGCAGAATCCAAGACAAAACAAAAGTACAAGTACAACGTGCAGCTTTTTCTTCTCCTCCATGAATGAAGCCAGCAGCAGTATTACCAGTCCAGCCCTGACAAGTGAACGCGCCACAGCTGAGAAGCCATATCAGAGAGGAGCAGAGTTAGTGTGTGTGTGTGTGTGTGTGGTGAGAGGAGGTGTCCGACCCTGTGGCAGAACCGTCCGCCCTTTATTTCTCTTTAATTTCCTTCCTTTGTCTTTAACACGTTTTGTAGGATGCATTGGGGTTCGAGTTTACTCACGTGTAGACTTGACGCCCCCCCCCCCCTGGTCGGCCTCACCCCTCGTCTCCCAAAACGAGCACCCATCCTCCTCCTCCTCCTCCTCCTCCTCCCCCTCCTCCCACAGAGCAGCGTCCCATCCTCAGGCACACCTCCCAGAGCCCATGGTGAAATGCATGTGTTAATTACAGTTTCTTTTCCATAATAATGATTAAAAACACAGTTTGAAAAGAGCAACACCTTTACTTGATTGAATAAAAGGATGTTCTGGACTGTATCCTGTCTATGTGATTATTGCTCTGACGTTCTACTGGAGGAAACACAATAATTCAGGTAAGAGGTCCTGCATCTGAGTCCTGGTGAAGTAAAAAAACATGAAGACTCCTCCCTGTATATGACGTTATTGTCACGTATGACAATCGAAATCTCAGGTCACAACATTCTCTGTGGTTTGAAAAAGAGAAAAACACAAACAGTGAATTATATATTATAGTTGATAAGTTTTGTCTCACGGAAAAGTCACCATTATTAAAAAAAACAGTATTTGTTTACTGAAATGCTGAGAAGTACTTTACACAAATACTTTTTCTTTAAGATAAGGATTCATATATTTATATGGATAAAATAAGAATAAAATGATTAAAGTTTCAGACCTGTATCAAAAGCTCCAGGATTTAAAGTGGTTATTGGCTTTTGAATTGGTTGCAATTTGCAGCTTCACCACTAGATGCCACTAAATCCCACACTCAACCTTTAACATCGTCTCAGAACGGCTCCAAAGATTCAAGATTCATTTGTGATCTGAAGAATCTGAGTTTGTCTGAACTGAAATAAAGTGTTTTCAAGTTACTTTCTTTCTTTTTTTAACTAGATTCACAGACACTCTGTCCTTTTTTTGTGAAAACTATCCATGTTACATCTAAATAATAAATTTAAACCTTAACGTCAAATGTTAAACCTGAATGTTTCTTAATATTTGTCTAATATATAAATTCACACTGGGACAGGGGAAGCACCAAAATAAAAGCTCGGGTGGATCCACTGTTTGTCTAATTTAGATTTAATATTTAGATTTAATATTATCTTCATTATTTTCTACCAAAAAAATAAAATGTAAAATGTTTGAATGACTAAAAAAACACACATTGTCTCTGCAGCTAAACATAGTGAAGTTATTTTCAGCTTTACAATCCTCGCCCTATTTAAAAATGTCAATTTGTATTTCTGATTTATTCATTGACAATAGAATTATTCTCATAAATGTATCAGTCCACTGTTCATATATTGGATTTAATGATGCAATTACTTTTCCCAGACGCAATCGATTAATCACGACTGTGAGAAACAAAGTGTGAGACACGTGACGCGATGATGCGACGTAGAAAAGTTCTCCCTCAGTTTGATGACGTGTGATGAAGAGGCACAAAGAGTCGGAGAACTGAAAGACTGCGGATGTTTAATGTAGCACAGTCTAAGATCACGTTGATGCTGTCGGACAGTAGAGCTGCCTCCGCTGAGACAGAATCACGCTGCGGTTCGTTTTCCTCTTTTACAGTCATCTTCTTCTCACGGGCCCACGTTAAGGTAACGACCCCCCCCCCCCCGACTCTCACACCACATCCAGGCAGCAGTGAACGACACAGGCGTCTTCAGACAGTAATTTGTCGAGGACATGTCGTGACAATTAAGACAGAACAGTCGTCTCAATCGGGGTTTTTTTGTGCGTAGATGAACCTCAATGTGCATAATGGAGCCTTCACCCACGTACGAAGTCGTCCCGTGCATCAGATGCACGACACGGGAGGTTGGTTTCACACGTTTGGAATTTAGGGGGTGGAACATTTTGGACTATGAGTCAATATGTGGATCCAGTTGTCAGCTCTCTTCTTTAATGTCTGTCTCTTTTCAGGCTTGTTGGTAGTTTTGTATTTCTTTGAACCATTTTGGACTTCTTCCATTTGTTGTGCTCGTTTGTTTGATTCCACATTTTTTAATTATAAGTACTTCTGGTAGCTGAGCTGCTGGCTGTGTTCTCACTAATCCATCCATGCAGCTAATTGTCTATCTCCGTCCCCACTGTTTACAATAGAAGATTATTTTAAGTCGAAAAGGAAAATCTGGACAGTCACAGAGAAGTTAATTTACTGTCATTTTCTTTTATTCAGAATTCAATCTAAGCTTTATCAGAACTTAGATTCAAATCAAATGGTTTAAAATACAACTTGCCTCAGGTTAGAAAGGTGAAGGTACAGTTTTATCTAACAGAAAATACAGATCGATTTGGTTCCGTTGTTTCCCTTAAGTTTCTTTTTTCTTCGTGTCTGAAAGACGCGTTACAAAGCGAACACTTCTCCGGGCCTGGCGGCAGAACGTACGGTGGTGGGTCATCTTTCAGGACGCGTTAACACTTGACCAGAACAGAGAGAATCAATCGTGACGCTGATCGATGTCACATGCAGATGATTGAACTCCTCGTTGGCACTGCCCACAAACGTTAAATGTGGGCGTTAACTCGTTTTGGTTTTGTAGTTGATTGATGCAAAGAAACGTGTCCGAACTAAAATGAACCAACAGTTAAAGAGAGTGAGCTGTCGTGAATTAAACGTCCTCCTTTTTTGGTAAACTGCGGAAAAAAACCTATATTTTCTGTTTAACGCAAGGAATTTATAACTTTCCTGCCACCGTAAATCTCTAAGCATTTTACTAAACCGACGAGAATTAAACCTAAATGTCCTTCTATCGTGTTATTAAGTCAGATTAGCGGAAAGTGGGTAGTTAGTGTTAATTAGCACCAGAAGCGATCAGCATAGACAAAATAGTTCCACACATTTGAGTAACCGAAACAGGCAGGCACAGCATTTGCAGGGCTTCTGATTGGCTGCGGTACGTTGACAGAACAGATGAGGGGGGGGGGGGGGGGCGGGACAAAGTGAGCCGAGGAACCAGATATGCATTTGTCAGTTTAGTTTCCTTTTTCTTTCCCCCGACAGACCCACAGCGACATCATGAAGAGGGCAGCGTGTCCAGTGCATCCTCGGACGTTACGTACGTACATGAGGCTTACAGAGGTACACACACACACACACGCGCACGCACACACACACACAAGCAGGTTACACACACTGATAATGTTGTCGTAGAAGTGCAGTAGGTAGAATGTGCTTCCATACAATCCGGCTACAGCATTAACAAAACTTAGAGAATGCAAAAAAAAAACAAACAAACAAACAAACAAAAAAGTCTTGATTACTTTTTTTCAGCGTAACTGTATCGCATCCATCTGCACAGGAACACAGACGTACTCACACACGCAGACACAAGCACGCACTCTCGTTGCAAACCCTTCAGCCCCCCCGCCCCCCCCCCCCTCTCCCCTTATGTTCACAAAGCGCGTCTAAAATCAAATTATAGATCTCCCCTAGACAAACCCCACACATTCCATTGGAATTCACGTGGATTTTATAATTCTTCCACACATTTTCTTCCCCGACCTCTGATAATCCGTGTCTGACCTTCCTGCACACAGCCTCCACTTTGTGTACTTTAAGCATGTAACCCCCACCATAACCTAACCCACCCCGTTTTCCCCTTCCCATCCCCGCCGCCGCTCCTCCCACCCCCCTGACCCCTGCTGGCTCCCCCCCCTCTCCTCCTCTCCTGGTGGGTCGAGCTGAGGTTGGTAGCTGTACAGTAAAATTTGGGGGGGGGGGTGCAGTCTTTATAATGAGCCGAAGAGAGGAAGGAGGTTCGGAGGGAGGAGCAGGAAGGCAGTGATCTGTGTTCAGTCATCCTCCATTCCCTGGTTAAGGAGAAAGTTGGCCGCCAGGTTCTCGTTCTTCTCGCAGGCGAAGTAGGCCTGGATCACCAGAGGCTCAGGGAAACCCAACGCTTTTAACTGCTCGGTGAGAGAGAGAGAGAGAGAGAGAGAGAAGAACAAGGAGACAGAGGAGACGGGTTTAACAATCTGAAGTTCTTCGTCAACATTTCAAATATCGAATCCGTTACTCACCCTTTCGATGGCTTCCTTCTCCTGAGGTGTGACCTGGATATAGTTGACAGGTGCCCCCTCTTCTCCTGCTGCCCCCATCTCTCCAACCTCTGGAGCGTCTCCTCCCTCTCCCACTGGCTCGTTCAACATCTGGATAAATAGCTCCTGATATTGACTGATTTGCTGCAGAAGAAACGAGCGAGAGGAGGTTAGAGTCCAAACCCCTGGAACGTAATAATTACTTAGTTCCATTAAATCCACTGTTGAGCGGCGTCACAGCGTGTTACCTGTAGAAGTTGAGGGTTCTCTCGTCCTAGTTGCTGGAGGAGAGCTGGTAGCAGAGCAGGGTTCTGCTGGATGGCCTGTCTCATGTGCTGAAACTGGGGCTGGGTCCGCAGGAATGCAAGTGGATTATCTCCTGGAGAAATACAGTCTGATATTTACACATTGTGGAACAACCTCCTAGTATATCTATTGTTATTAACACACCACCAGTACCAGTGTGTGTTTCTACACAGCAGACAGACACACAAAGCTTAGCTGCAGATACTCTGCACTCCTCACCCTCTGCTAGAGACGGGGCTTCCGTAGGTCCAGATGCAGGGGCCTGCGCTGGCGGATTACTCTCCTGGACTGGGCTGCTGGGGATACCCTGGATACACAACCACACAACTATAAATCACACACATTTACAAACACACACTTCCTGACCAAAACAGTGCAATGACCACAAATGTTAGCAACTGACAGTGATGACAATTAGTCCATAGAACACACTTGAATACAGTTACAGAGAGTCTGCAAATCTGTTTTGTGTTTGTTTAGGTGCCAGACTTGTGACGTACAGTGAGGAGGTATTCTACAGCTCTGTGGGGGTTGTTAAAACTGGCCCGTAGTGCGGCCACCACTCGCTCCCTTTCATAGCCCATGGACATGATCTCCGTCAGCATCGCCTCGTACTCGGCCCCAGTCACTGAAAACACACAGACAGACACACACACACCTTCAGGAAAGTATCAACAACTGTAAGAAGCATCTTTAAGCAGCTAAGACGTTTCTAATACAACTCTTCTCTACGTCGTCTCTTATTTTGTGACGGCAACTGAGGAACAAACAGCAAATCCCTCACAGAGGAACCTTCCAGACAGAGTGTTTCTTTAATAATGCAGCAGGCACCTGACTCTTCAGGGCTGATCAACTCCTCACCACAACTGTGGGCTGAGTCTTTCTATACGTATAATAATTTTATAATAACATAAAATATGGACTTCAAAGTCGCAGGTCACCTTCGGTTACATTTTGTATGTACAGTTTCTATAAGTGGAACGAAGGGGAGCCCCCCCCCCCCCCCCCCCCTCACTCTGTTGTACCACAATAAGAGATTACTGACTTTTGTCACAGCCTAAATATAGGATCAGTATGTATTTCACTGCAGCCTGTAAAGTCCCTGACACACAGCAGTAACAATTTCTGGCACAGCAAGTTTCACCGCGGTTTTACACAAGAACAGTGCTGCTGTGACATTAACACAACGACAACACTGTCAGTTGTCTAAAATGGTACAATTTACATTTAACAACAGTGAGGGAATTGTCAAAACTACTGCACTGAGACTATTAGAGGTTCACAGGCTCCGCTTGCTTGTGTATGATGTAAGTCTGGCAAGGGCCCATCCATTACCTACCCAGTGCTGAGGAGGCATCCAAGCCCTGGCTGCCGCCACTGGAGCTGCAAAGCATGAAAGGGGAAGAGGAAGAATAAGACTTTCTGTGATTTTACAATGATGAGCAGAGCGGTGGAAAATAAATGTGGACAACTTCAGTAGAAACCAACTTCTGCTCCCGATCACTAGTGTTTAAAATGTAAATGTTGATCTTAAATTTGGATTTAATCAAACCCCTTGAATGAATCATCTTCTTGTATCAACACATTTTCTTTAAACATTGTTGTTTTCACGCTCTGTTACAACACATCCGCACAACCACGGCTTGTAATGAATCACTGCGATCAAAGATCTGAACTGAACGTTACAGAGAGATAGAGCTCATCTGTTCCACAAAAAATACAATAAGTCATATCAGACATATTTTGTTAAATCTCCTTTTAATTAAGATTGAAAAAATAAGATTTAAGGACATTAAATCTCTTATTATTTCTCATTATTTTTATCTGTCAGCTGCTCAAAAGATGAACTCGTCACATCAGCTCCAAACACTACACACTACACAGTCTACCTGGCAGGTTGTTGTGGTTCTGTCTCTGTGGCACTTGGCTCCTCTTTGGCCTCCTCGGGGGGAGCGGGGGCAGCTGCTGGGGCTGGTGCCGGGGCCGGGGTTGTGGTCGGCGCAGCTGTTGACGTGGAGCCAGAGTCCTGCACGGGGGGCTTGGGCGCTTCTGAGACTGGGGGCGAGGCGGCAGCTGCAGGCTTGGCCTTTAGTCGGTTGAAAAAAAAGAAGGTGCTGTTAGACTAACAACTTAACAGCGATGAGTAATTAACACGTGCAAATAGAAAAAAAACACACACGTGTAAATTGAGAAAACAACCCTGACAATTTGATGACACATGTGCGCGTGTTATTTCTATTAGCAAGTGTGCAGAGCTCTCCCGGCCAACGCAGGAAGTACTCTACGCTAATATCAGCCACGGTACTTTAGTATTTGCGACCTGGCTGCTGGGATTAATCTGTTATCAGTCTGACAATGACATCTCACCTTGGACACCATCACCACGACAAAGTTCTTCTCATCTATTTTGTAGTCCTTGATAGGCGTGTCATCCTGCAGGATTTTCCCGGCGTAGATCAGCTTCTGGCCGGACACGGGGAAGTTGTCTTTACCTCGTTCTGCTTCTATCTTCTCTTTCAGAGCCTTCACCTGAGGAGGAAGAGAGGAGTCACTCTGTTACACAAACCCTCGTGGTCTCCGGTGTTTAAATGAATAACCCACTCCCCGTGCACGATGCTGTGCAGCTCCGTCTCCTCCTGCTTGAACTCATATTCCACAGCAATTGTTCAAATACGTGGAAACTGGACGTGTGGATCATTGACAGCGTCACGACCGTGGTGTTGAAGTCAGAGTATTACACAGCATGACGCAGTAGTACACACAGTATACACCTGAAAATGTAGAGTACACAGCAGAAGCGTGTATTCTCCACAGTGTGAGATTGAACACGTGTCAACGAACACACGAAGCGACAGAACCGGAGGGTCGATTCGACGTTGGCCGTTGCTAGCTGCAGGACAAATGTGGGAGCATGCTAACAAACTCAGCTAGCTCCTGCCCACAATGCTAACCGTAATCGTTGTGCGCGTTAGCATTAGCCGGGTGGGCAGGTTCGATTCCGCGCGTGAAAGTGGCAGCGGCGCACCCGCTCGTTCGTCGGGATGTCGCCGAGGAACCGCAGCGGAGAGAGAACCGCGAACCGAACCGGAACCGACGAGGAACCCGTTTGTCGCGATGACTTTGTTAGCGGGCTAATTGGCTAGTTAGCATGCTAACGTACGCTCGAGTGGGGTGGGGGGTGGTGGTGGTGGTGGTTCGCGTTGTGTTCCGGATGATCTCCATGTGGATCTCTCGTTCCTGTGAGCCGAACTTAAAGTGTGTGGGGTGGGGGGGGCACCTCGAGGCCACAGCGCACACGTTGTTGTTTAATTATCGACATCGAGCGAATCTGCGGAGTCAACACGAGGAGCTACAAACACACGGCTCCGCCGCTAGCGCCGTTAGCTGGAAGTTAGCAGGTTAGCACGCTAGCCGCTCACCGTTTGTTCGGGGTCTATGTCGATCTGGATCGTCTGCTGCTGCAGCGTTTTCAGGGTGATCTGCATGGCGGCGGCGGGTGTGCTTCCTGCGGGGGGGAGAAACGCTCGCTCGCCGGGCGGCTAGTTCGCCTGTGAGTCCGGTGTTTCTGGTGAGATAGCAACTAGCCGAGAAATGTGTACATCCATGAGCACTCAGCAAATCGCCATCTTTGGTGACAAGTTGCTGTTGAGGCGAGAAAAGCTGGAGGCTGCGAGATCTCGTTCAGAGGAACGAGACTACGGTGAGTGGTAGAGCTGCGAGTACAAGTACACACAGTCTGTGGTAGAAGTACAGGTACAGGTGTTCAAAGTGACAAGAGGCAGCATCTGTAATCTATAGTACAAGTACACATAGTCTGTGGTAGAAGTACAGCTACAGGTGTTCAAATGACTCGAGGCAGCATCTGTAATCTATAGTACAAGTACACACAGTCTGTGGTAGAAGTACAGGTACATGTGTTCAAAGTGACAAGAGGCAACATCTGTAATCTATAGTACAAGTACACACAGTCTGTGGTAGAAGTACAGCTACATGTGTTCAAATGACAAGAGGCAACATCTGTAATCTAAAGTACAAGTACACACAGTCTGTGGTAGAAGTACAGCTACATGTGTTCAAATGACAAGAGGCAACATCTGTAATCTATAGTACAAGTACACACATTCTGTGGTAAAAGTACATGTGTTCAAAATGACTCCAGGCAACCTCAAGTAAATGTATAAAAGTACAAGAACTGTTTCAACCTCTGTACTCAAAAGTATAAAACTACCGGTTCTGAAATGTACTCAAAAGTATAAAAGTACAGGTAAACATGTTCAAAATGACTCAAGTACAAGCACTGATTCAACATCTGTACTAAAGTAAAAGTTTAAAAGTACAAGCACCGATTCAACATCTGTACTAAAGTAAAAGTTTAAAAGTACAAGCACCGATTCAACATCTGTATTAAAGTAAAAGTTTAAAAGTACAAGCACTGATTCAACCTCTGTACTAAAGTGAAAGTTTAAAAGTACAAGCACTGATTCAACCTCTGTACTAAAGTAAAAGTTTAAAAGTACAAGCACTGATTCAACCTCTGTACTAAAGTGAAAGTTTATAATAAACCATTCAACTTGTTCGGATGACTGATGTCTGCTGTCTGGCCACAGGGAGGAGGTGTTGTGCCAGCTGACATCCGGGAACACACGAAGAAGACGCCAGTGAAGCCCTTGGATACAGGTGAGTTTTACAGATGATGAACATCTGGATGATGAAGCATCCACTGCTCTGTTGAAACAGTAAAACTGTAAATAACCAGGAGTCGTCCAGGTTGTTCCCACACACACAGCGAACCTAAGAGCACTGACTGAACGTATGTGCAGGCCCAGATGTGTGAGACGTGTTTGGTACTTCATGCTTTATATTTTCCTAATTTAACGTGTGTTTAATTAATTGAACACGCAGCAACACGGGCCCAGATATTATTGCACGTGTACATGAAGTGTATATACACTGCACAGAGGCTGAGAGGAAGGGGATCTTTGATTTACACATTATTCTACTGTAGTGAAATGAATCACCCTCTGGTGTTTTTGCATTTTACCTGCTTTTTTTTCATAAACTCTGATTCGTTGCCAAGAAAATCCCTCACACTCTCTTGTTGCATTTTTGCGATCCGGTCAGCAGGGAGCAGAGTTTGACAACTCACAGAAAGGCGGCACTGCAGCGCAGAGCTGAGAGGGGTGGAAGAGCAGGAAGAACATTTTTTATTTTTCTAAATAATGAAAAGGAACGAGTTGTGTTTTCTTTTGGGGAAGTTGGTGCTCTGTTTGTTTAGCCGGAGCTTTTCCGCAGGGTTGAGGGCTCCGTCTCTGCCCCATACGATGGTATTATATCATAGATGGATGGATAGGTGAACGAGTTCGCTCAAACTTATGCAACTACTCCTGTTGAGAGAGACGGGGAATACGAGAATAGCTCTGGCCACTCACATGCTGAACATACATGATCACGTTTGCAGGGACGGCAGAGATAATCTGATTTCATGCACAGTACACGTTTGATTCGATTTTGTTGTCATCGCCACACACATCGCTCTGGCAGTGACCACCAGTCAAACCTCCCAGCGAGCATTGCGACATAAATATTTGATCAAATTAGCCCCGAGCCATCGCTCAGTGCCAAGTTTGCCGGGGTCTCCCTGTCGTTTCTTCTCACCTTCTTATTGCTCCTCATCCTCTTTTCTCTCCCACACCTCCTTTTAGTCGTTTATTGTTTCATCCTTTAATTTCCTCTAAATCCTTTGCACATGATACGATGTTTTCTACAGAGGATCATCCTGTTTGGTGAACTGGGGTTAAATCTGGTGAATGTGGAGATGAGTGTGTGGGAGGAGAGGAGAGGACAAGGGCTGAAGAGACCAGAGGAAAGTGAAGGAAAGATGAGTGGACACAATGCTGATGGATGATTGTCAGAAAGGGAGGGAGACTAAGAATGAAGAACAAGAGGTGTGTGTGTGTGTGAGTGTGTGTGTGTCTGTGTGTGTGTGTGTGTGTGTGTGTGTGTGCGTGCATGAGGGGATGGTGCCCTAAATGTGTGTTCATCTGGGTTAATTCTCAAGGACAGAGCTATTAAAGTTTAACAACGAACCACCATGTTTTATTGAGACATGCTGCATTCGTGGGCATATGGCTCTAAACACAGACCTACTTAGAGTGTGTGTGTGTGTGTGTGTGTGTGTGTGTGTGTTGTTTTCCCCAGGCTTCTCTTTTGCCCAGACAAAAAGACCATCTTCTCCTAAAAGCCATGTCGTGACTGTGGGCGGTGCTGCGGTGCTGCGGTGCTGCGGTGCTGCGGTGCTGCGGTGCTGCGGTGCTGCGGTGCTGCGACGCTGCGGTCATACCTCGGTGGTCGCCACCTTTTCAAGATCAAGATCACTTTTTAATTCCAAACGTGAGCTGAGATCTGCCTCCATGATATCATCTGATATCTTTTAACAAAAAACACACACAAGGCTCGGGTGAAAGATCATGATGTCTGTTTATTCTGCGGTGACTCACGATGTTCATCTGGTGAATTTATGTCACAAACGTATTTCCAACACTTCCCGAACCCCTTTCAAAGTAAAAGCACTCCAGCGATTCACTTTCTGAATCCGTTCATTTGTTGATAGTTATCGACAGACCGGAGGACGCAGGTCCTGACATTTACTTAAGTTCATGATCCGACTTGTGTTGAAGGGATCGACGGGTTGACGACCACCGCTCCACCAAAATAAGTTGCACACAAAATGATTCACAATGACACGTCGACAATTACGGTCGGCAAATGTCCAATGTGAGGCTTTATCCGCTCGGCCCCCGGGTACGAGGTTTCAGTAGAAACACGAGGCCTTCTTCTCCGACTCTTCTTCTTCCTCTTCTTCTTTTTCTTTGTGTTCTTGTCCAAAGGTTTGTGTCGACTCTCTCATCCTCCACTTTGTTGTTAAGCAGAAGATGAGTTTGTTTAAAATGGAGTGTAGCCGGCAGAGGAGCCACCGAGTGGGTCACTTCTCCTCCTCCTCCTCCTCCTCCTCCTCCTCCTCCTCCTCTTCTTCCTCTTCCTCCTTTGTTCTGTCTTTGTCCTCAGAGAGAAATTCTTCAATTATTCTGCAGGAACACATAGCCATGATATGTCGCACTGCTGCTCCGTGTGTGTGTGTGTGTGCATCGTAGTTGTCACCAGTGCAATGAGTGTATGATGGTTGCAACCCACAGGGGTTCTCGTTAATATGAGGCACACACACACACACACACACACACACACACACACAAACAAACGTAACAAAATTTGCCCTGATCGAGTGACTGATTGTGTTTGTTGCTAAACGCTCTCCGCTCCACCTGTTCTAGTCAGAAAGCTGAAAAGCACGGTGTCCCTGCTCCCCTGAAAGACTCACCAGCATTCATGGAAAAATACACATATTTCAGAATTAGTATTTGTGTATTGCAGTATCACAGCCCCTCAAAGCGGGAAAGTATCTGAGATGTGGAGAGTAAAGTTAGGTGTCATGATGTTAGAGAGAAGATCAGAAGATCCGAACAACTGCTGCACCCGGACACACTCTCTCAGTTTGGTTTTTAAAGACGTCAAGCCTCCGCCGCAGCTCCCGTGCGTCCCACTGACTGTCTCTCTCTAACGTGCCGCGTTCGGTTTGAAGGTGACGTCCAGGCAGGCAGGCGGGCTGCGTCGGTCGGTCGGTTGCCATGGCAACGTAGGATGCGCGACTCCCGCAGTGACAGCTCAGGGACCGCGCCGGGTAAACACGGACTCCCCCGAGAGCGGGACAAACGGTAATGACACCACAGAGGAGAAAACACGCAGACTCGGGCGCAAACACACACTCGCACGTTTGGCAGATGAAAAACACACACGGGGGGAGGGGAACTCGCGGGGGACTCGGGTGCTTTAGTCGTTAACAACCCCAGCATCTCTGTGTCTTCTCCCCTCCCTCACGTTTTCTCACTTCCATCTATATTTGTCCTCTCTAACCCCTGCTCTTCATCAGCCCTACTGTACACTGTCGTATTCAGCCAGAACTGGGCCACGGAGCACGTCCCCATCCCAGCGACTTGACACACTCACACACACATACGCTCGCTCTCACGCACACGGAGAGAGCCAATGCTAATTAGCTCCACAAACAGGTCTCAGCTCGCTCTGCATGTGTGTGCGTGTCGAGGTGAGAGAGGGGCAGTGTGCCGTTAACTAACTAGTGTGTCAGGGTTTCTTTTTCTGTCCTCATTTACGGAAATGAAGTTTGCCCCCCGAGTGACCCGAATCTCCCCACACTGGGAGGCAGGAGAGAGGAGGAGGAGGAGGAGGAGGAGGAGGAGAGGGAGAAGGACGAATGGAGAGATAGAAAAGATGTTTCAGAACCATATGTGTGAATTTATACATGAAATGGGAAACAGGGGATGAAGCAAAGAGACGGAGACAGACAGGAAGGCAGAGAGAGACGAGGAAGAGATGACGGATGAATTTCATTCACCGGTCAGATTGGACCTTTCCTTGTAAGGCCACATCCAGAGCTCCGAGGCCGAGGTCAGGTGGTACATGGCTCAGTGCATACGTCTCAATGAACCAGATCCTTGATACCTTCTCCATATACAGCCATGGACACAACACAGCAGGATTTGGCTGACAGCTCTGTCGTGCCACAGTAGCCACGTTATAAATCCGGCCTCATCTTCACATCTATCCCGTGTTTCCATTCCTCCACTGTAACCCATTAAAAACCCATTAACAAGCTGCACCGCTGCAGTGTGTGTTTATTATTCTCACGACTAAACGTCCACAGCTAAAATAGTCCAGACAGAAATAAATCAGTTCAATTTACTTCTGATCTGGAAGCAAATGTATAAAACTACAGATATTAACGCTGGAACACTTTGAATGTGGCGACTCAGCGAGGAAATGTTTTATCTGGATCAAGCAAGACGTCGGGGTTTCTGCCTCTTCGGCCATCTTACACATTTAATCAGGATTTTAAAGATTTGGATTCACTAACAGGACCTGTCAGAACGTGACATCACCTGCCACAGACTGCCTGCGAGTGAAATATAAAACATTTACTCCAGGTTGTTTGATTTGACATCTTCAGCTGAAAGATGTCAAACCAGAGTAAAAAGGGCCCGAAGCCTCTGATCTGCTGAGAGGGAAACCGTGGAACAAAAAGAGTTTCAGCACAACCACACTCGGACTGTGCAGTTTTTGAATGTTACACAAGACGCAGTGGTTCCTCTGCACAGATGATCATACTTGGTAAAAGGCAGAGCAGGAATGCTTGTGGAGAGTCATCCTGGCTTTACAGCAACATTTTTACCTGGGTCAAATACGTCAAATCAGAAAAGATGGATTGTCCTCGTCTGTAAAATCATTTTGTGGTTTGCATAAAGACTAACATGTTCATGCAGAACATATCAGGAGCATGATGCAATTGTTCCATCAGTTTAGTTGGCATCACATTGATGCTTAAGTATCGACCACCACTTGTAATTCTGTTTAATCTTCTACCACTCCTCGTTAGTAGTGATTGCTTTTCTATATCTGTGGAATTTATCCTTTCACTTAATGGAAATACTCTAATTCTTCTTCCACCGCTGCCACAACGAGGGGCTGAATATTTCAAGAGAGGCAGAAAGGAAGTTAGTTTGAAAAGCAGCCGTCGCTGATACATGGAGTTAAGTCTGTGTCTCCTGGCAACGGTTTACATGTGATCTTTAAGGTGAGCGTTCAAACGGGAATACTTGTCTTCACGAAGACGCTCTGGAGGAAACCCTTGTGTGCCTCTGTGTTTTCTTACGCTCACACTCTACATTCCAGCAGAATGAATTGTGTGTGTCCAGCGTTGCAACTCTCCCGAGCTTCATACGACCATTTGAGTGTAACGACCCCCCCACCCCCACCTCACAGCTGATCTGGCTGGGATATGTGTTGTATTGAGCGGACGGGTTGTGTGCTGGGTCATTATCGATCTCGCAGCTCTGCGTCTGGATTAACGCTGGTTAATGGATGGTCGCCGATGGAGCTTTGAATATTACGACGTTAAACTCGACAGCGTCAGCGTGAGGGTCGGTCTCTAAGAGGCGTGGGGATTTTTCAGGGTGCTCGTTAAGCAGTGATTATCTGACCTGTTCCCGAATGCTGTGTGCGTGAATCGATTCTCACTGCAGACAAAATCCAGATGTTAACGGGTGTGAGTGGGTTTATCTCATTTTGAGTCGCTCGGCCTTCCTCTGTCCGGAGGAGTTAAGACATTTAATGTGCCGGAAAAAGATTTTTTCACCTCGTAAACAGCTGAAGCGAGAGTCAACCGGCTCTCAGAGGCTGAGCAAATGTTCAGCGGTAACTCACTGCTGTTAAACGCTGCCCGTAGCTGGCACAGGCCTGTAAAAACGTTTGAGTTTCTCGACAGCTCCATCTGGATGCAGCAGAGTGTTATGTGAGCGTCTAAACTGCAGCTCTGGTGGATTAACCCTTTCTGCGGCGATGATGGTCACCTAAAGACGAGGGAATCGGCCGACCGGCTCAGTAATCTGTGCAGACGGGGGCACAGACACTCAAGAGGTCGTATCTTTGCAGAAAGAGAGAGAGAGAGAGAGACAGTTAACGTTTTAGCGTTTTAGAGTCGCAGCAGCGGAGAGACAGAATGTTGTCGAATGCTGAAAATAGCTCAGAGAGAAAAACAAACTGCTCTCGCTGACTCGGCACCAGGCTGCCTTCACAGCTGTTTCTGAGTGCGACGACAAATATCAGGATAAAGTAGAATGAGATCCTTCAGTGGATCAGCTGAACTGTCTCTCAGAGGCTCCAAACTACCAACACACCTGACAACGCATGTGACCTCTCACTCAGTCATCTGGTCGTTGGTTGCAGAAAGAGCGAGGCTGCTAACGACCAATATCGCGTCTCCAACACATGTAAAGACATTATCGAATTTAAGTTTCAGTACTTTATCACCCGCGTTGTGTTTTTCTACACTGGACGTGTGATAGGAGCCTGACGAGTCAGTGACGGGTACGTTGTCGGGAAGAGGTTGTGATCGTCTACGTCATCGTTTCCAGACATCTTAGTTTAGTGAATGTTTCGTGAAGTCATGTGCACTTCCTGCTCACAGCGTTCAAACCCTTTAAACACAGAGACGTTCACGAGAAGGTCCCCAGAAGACTGGATCAAAGCTCTCAGATTAGATGGCATCTGGTGACCTCAGCAGCAGAATGTGCATTAGAGATTGGTTCTGTTTCTCTTTGTGTGTGTGTGTGTGTGTGTGTGTGTGTGTGTGTGTGTGTGGATTGTTAATCTTAATCCACTCGTGAATCTACACACTGTGGACCAACAGGCCATTAGCTCCTATTTTGTGTTTGTGCGTCTCTGCGTGTTTGAGTGTGAGTATATGAAGACGTTCATATATTACTGGTGTGTGTGTGTGTGAGTTTATATGTAAATGTGCACGTGCATATTGAGATGCGCTGGTATGCACGTGTGTGTGTGTGTGTGTGTGTGTCTGCGCACTTGCGTGCTTGAGAGAGTAATCTGAGAGCGAACGGGGGTTAGAGGGGCCATTAACCAGTGCATTAGCCCTGACTGCAGACTGTGTGTGTGTGTGTGTGTGTGTGTGCGTGCACGGAGGAGGGCTGATGGTTTGAGGATTTCAGGGGGAAAGGGACAATGGGGGTGAGGATTTACCAGCGAGGGAGGGCGAGGGGGATTGAGTGCATTAGTGAGTGCATGTGTGTCAGTGTGTGTGGAAGGGATTGAGGGGAGCTGACCCATAAAAAGCAGACAGACACACCCTGAGCAGGAGTCAGCCGTCCCAACATCCCGTCCTCCTCCTGCTGTTCAGAATATAATATTCAGCACCGAATAAATACTCCAGTGTCGAAAATATAAATATCGGGACAGTAATTACAAGTTAAGACGTTTTCCTCCTCCTTGTTTCTCAAGGTCCATTTAATTGTGGCTGAATCAAAAGCTCTTGAATCTCATCGTCATCGTGCACGGCTCGATGCTGCGGACACTTTCAGGAGATTATCAGGAGTTCAGAAAGCAGCTTTAGTCTTTCGGCTGCCGGGGCAAGGTCTCCCATTGGGAGTCCCTCAGTGAGCAAGTCCCCCAGTGTAATATAACCCGGAGATGATACCAGATACGTTTGGGTCAAAGAGATTAATGGACTTGAAACAATCGAAGCTAAAATTGATCTGGTCAAAATTATCTTGAATTTCCTTTTTATTTTAGCAAGTTCAGCTTCCGGACAGTATCTGTTTCCAAGGATCAGCGTTTCCAGCGACTCGTGCATCGAGAGACAGAGAGGGAAAGTGAGAGACCAAGAGGCACTGACATGGAGGAAAAAGTGAGATCCCTCCTGCAGCTCCTGTTTTCTATTATTCATGAGAAGCAGTGAGGAGGAAGGAGGAGAAGCAGCTTCCTGTCTTTCTCTTCTTCTAGTTTCATCTCCTTTACTTCCACTGCAGGTCTCCTCCTCAATCTCTTCTCTTGCTGGACTTTAAAGTTTTGCAGAGGCTGAACGAAGCCGCAGTGATGAAATGAAAACCAACGGTCCTCCGACAATCGTGACATTCATTCCCTCTTTGCTCCGCTGCACCACGTTCATCCGGATTTTTATAGTTGCATGAATAACGTGAATGTGGGACTCACAGAGTATAAACAAAAGAAAAGCGACAACCAAGCTGTCTAAAAATCTTCTACTTTATTCAAGAACATAAATGTTTCTGTAAAACATTCAATAAAAAATGATCTTTAATTTATTGCTCATTGTCATCTTTACACTAGGACTTGATCTGATGCATAATAAGTTTTCCAAAGCACTCTCACGAGGAATATGTCGCTAGATATTTAGACAAGTTTTTATGCTGTCGTTATAATAGTAGTAACATACACACATACGCATGTTCTGATTATATAAAAACAACCCAGACAAGTTACAGTAGCCAGACCAAAAGAAAAACAGACCCGGGAATCAGGAAAACGTACTTCTTAGTTTGTGTTGGGCTGTTCTGAGATGGCAGTCGTTGTGTTCCGGTGGTGGTGGTGATGGTGGTGTGAGAATTTAAACATTTAGAATAAAATAAAAAATCATGTCGAGGGAATAAATCAAACCGAACAATGGAAAAGCTACAAACAGATTATACGTGAATGAAATCTTCCTTCACTTGTCTATTAGTTAACATACACCTAAACTATTAGAATAAAAACAAGAATAATAATAATAATAATACAAAAGTCTAATTAAACATAATGCCTCTCATTGAACCATGGACTCATGATGCGTTTATGCTGAGGGTTGTTCTGGACGTCTTAACGTTCACGGGCCTCACTACAGGCGGAGTGATGCAGTCGTGAAACATGTCGGTGCGATCGACGAATCTTTGCCTCACACGTTTCACAAGGTACGAGCAAGCAACAGGAGTAATGACCAACGCTTATCGGCACGCCACGAAAGTGCAGAGTTGGTTGCAAGTTTTTTGTTTTGTTTTTTTTTTTTTAAAGAGGAAAAATGGGATATTTGCATTTACACAGGACAGGACCGAAGTCCTCTTCAGCGCTGAGTAACCTTTAGGAAACTGGGTCGTGTAGAAGAAAACGTATATAATGAGACTCATTACAGTACTGAGACGAAGTGAGGCTCCTCTGTCCCCGAGTCATTTAGAGAATCCCACCTCCTCGACGCTCCTCACCTCTGAGCAGTGTGTGTGTGCACTCCTACAGATATCTTTGTGAGGACCCGACAGGGTGAGCAGAGTTTGTTTTTAGTCGTGATGGTTATGGTAACGCCTGGGCCACACTGGTAGCGGTGCTGCGCGGCTGCGTCGCTGGTCTGCTGCGTCTTGTACACGTCTGCTATTTGAGGTGTCTGTTAAGACTTCTGTGTTTCCTCTAATAAAAGCAGGTCCATGTGCTCGACTCAAAGCCAGGACTCTGTGGTGTGAAGCCATGCTGGTCCTGCACATATGTCCCGATAACAATAATAGTGCTTTTACTTCGAAACAGGAACAGGAAGTGTTGCAAATACCTGTGTTTGTGACACATATTTGACAGATGTCGACATTGAAACTGTGGCGACAGATGATTTTTAACTGTCTGTTAAGACCTTGAATTTAAAGACATCCAGCGACGCTCACACATCCAGTGTGGCCCCGGTGTTCGGGGGCCAAGGAAAGAATTACGTGTCCTCACTAAGATAGAAGTATAAGTTGTGTGTGTTTGTGATGCAGCTGCATGCACAAGCATCAAAAGCCACATGGGAGACTAACGTCCAAATTTAGTGACTTTTTTCCTTATTTTTCTTGAAAATATGCACAAACGCGCAGTCACACACACACACACACACACACACAGAGCGGTGCGGAGGTCAGAGTCCGAACCTCATGCCACGTATTTACATTCTTATATTAAGGAAACTGAGTACAAGGCAGTCGTACAGTAGATGGTGTTGTCGGTTTTTTTCAAGTTGAGGAAAGAGGGAGTGCAGACGTACGAAGAAAAAAAAAATCTAAATGTGAGAGAAAGATCTCATCAATAAATAAATAAATAAAGTTTTGATACATAAGTTAATAAGTTAAAGGGGTCTGTCAGTACGTGTGTGTGTGTGTGTGTGTTTGTTTGCTTGCGTGTGTGTTTGTGTGTTGCCTGGGGGCCGGTAGCTAAGGAGGAGAGGGAACAGAAAACTCAAACCCCCTCCAGAGACCCACAGCTTCATTCTGCTCCGGCAACACAAACAGAGCTGATCCGACTCTCTGACCTGCTGACACCGAAGCAAATCGACTCCCGCTGCAGATCTCTGTCTCTGCAGAATATAAATATGATAACCAGACATTGTGAAATCCACAAACTATGAGAACAGACTCAGTCACGCTGGGAACATAGATTTAAACGCTGAAAACTCATTTTGCTGCCGTGGCGAACTCTTCTCGTGTTGTTTATTCCACGTAAAGGCTTCATTTTAGTTTGGGAGGTCAATTTAGTCTCGTGCGTCGCTGTAACGCATTCCGTCTTTCCAAGGGAGTATTTCTGCGAATCACGTGTATTTCATTCGTCACGTGTCTTGAAAACAATGACATCGTCTGGTCTTAATGGGTTACGGGACAGAGCCTGTAAACCAACATAAGCAAATCCTTGGTGTGTAAAGGATTTTATTCTTAATTATAATTCTCGTTTTCTGATTGACATTTCAGATTCGTTCTCATGAAGTGTTAATAACTTGCACAGACCCCCCGAGCTGACCTACAGTCAGTTTGGGTGGAGGGAATCGGTCTCTACACTTTATTTGATCAATAAAATAAAAAACCGCTCTGCTCAGAATAAAGAATCAAAGAGAAGAGAAAGCTTGTGACTGGCAGCTGCATAAATAAATCTTCGTGTATCCACATAGAGACGTGTATTACGAGTATTGATCATCGCTGTCATATCATAATAGTGATGCGGTGCCGTGGCAGGAATAAACTTGCAGTGACTGTGTGGCAGTCGGGGGGGGGGGGGCCCTATGTGTGTGTCTGTGGGTGTGAGGTTGGGGGGGGGGGTGTCAGCTGTTGTACATTCACGGTGAGAGGTTAGGAGGCGCTGTCCTGCCGTGGCCTCCACAGGCCCGGAGAGGGTCGGGTTCAGGGGGTCATCTGTGGGCGTGTGTTGGTCAGCGTGGTTGAAGATGTGAGGTCGTGGCAGGGGGAGGGGTCTCTTCTAGAGGAGGATGCACTTTCCTTTCTCCACCCACGGGTTGTTCTTCATCAGCTCCGGATTCAAAAACGGATCCTCCGGGACGCCGTCCTCTATCCACTTTACCAAGCTGAGAGGAAGAGACAGAGACAGTTCAAAATGAAGAATCACTTCACTCGTCCGCACAAGGCATGGCTTTCAAACCAGGGAGCTTTATGCTAAGCTAATGTAGCCCCCGTACTGACCTCCCGCTCTAACTCAACGCAAGACAGCGAATTATTTCCCGAGGTATCAAACCTAAATGTGAGCTCATGTAACTTTCAATAGAAAAACTAATTTTTCCTCTTGCAGATGAAAAGATGAATTCTCAAGGTCTTTGCACACCAAGTCAATATTTTTAATCTGTCCTCTAATGAAATGAAATCGTCACGCACAAAAACATTTCGTTATTCTATTTGTTCTGAATCTTCGCAGCAGGAAGATGGAACGGAGCAGTGAGGAGGATTCTGCGCTCCTCTCCATCCAATCCTGAGGAGTCGTCAGGAACAAGGAGAATTTAATCTTTGTGATCAAGAGACTGTGAAATTATCTCCATCGCTTTTCAAAAAAATACGGATGTTTGCATATTGATGGTGAACTATACGCACTCGGTCACTGTTTTGGAGGACTTCTCTCTCTTGAAGGCCAGCTGGTACTTGAGGCTCTCCACCTCCTTCTTCATCTGGGGCAGGTCCATCTCATCCATGGCTGCAGTTTAATGTAGTGCTTCTCTACCTGCGCACACAGCGAGAGGGGGACAGAGTTAGATTTACGCAGCTCAGTGTTAAACAGTAGGCACTCAGTACAACTCTGCCCTGCAGCAAGAACACCTCGGAGCAGATTTCCACCTACAGGACGAGAGAACAGAAGCTTTTCAAATCGTATTGTTCAACCAAGTGACGACAAAACTGGCAGAACCACTTCTACACCACGGGACGTCTTCTGTTCTTTGCATTGAAGCCTATTTAGAATATCACCAGGACCTGGATTTGAACAAACGACCTTAATCATCTTACTTAGAGTCTCCTTTATACAACAGTGTAGTTGAGACAATGTGATTTGATGCTTCAAGAGAGGCTCTTCTTGTTTAATGGCCTCGGTCGGGTAAAGGATGAAGGAGAACGAGGAGGGAGAGGACACTAGATACAAATAATCACCAAGTCATAACTCTGAACTTAAAAAATGACGACTTTCACGTTACAAATCCGACAAAACCCATCCCATAGAGACAGTTTTATTATCTCATATATCGTACAATCCACGTTCAACACTGAGACTCAGATAACGTGCAGCTCCACCCCTCGCCTAAACGCTCCGAAGCTTTCCTTGTTGCTGCGAGCGGAGGACCTCCTGCTGCGTTCTTCATGAAGGGGAAACCCTGGAGGAAGTCCGGACCCAATTCTGCGGACATCCTCCAGAATCCACGTCTTGAAACCGGCTAAAGAAAGATCCGACTTTGTAACTCAGAACAGCGAGGGCCCCGTTCTACAGCAGCGGCACTACACGAAAACAAAATGCATTTTTGGGTAGAACTATTTCACCCGGTATCTACCTGGTGTCATAATTCACTATATGTCAGATCGGCTGCATGTGAATAGTTGATGGTGGGATCTGAGGCCCGACCAGCCTGTGGTCGACTCCCTGGAGCAACGTTGTCTTCGTTCTTTTCTGTAGCTTCCTCCGTCGTGCTCTCTCACACTCCACACCCACGCTCTCACCCACTGTCAGTAATACTCGTCCTCTCTTGTGCGTACACTTGTGTTTGTGTACCCCCCCTCTGTGTGTGTGTGTGTGTGTTTGCGGCCGTGTGTGTCATCTGAGGATGCAGGCGAGCTGAGTGCTTGTCTAGCCTGCACTCAGGATTGATCTCATCGAGGTGCTTCAACACAGAGACAACACTGGTATTTTTAAAGGACGTTCAATAGCACTTGATGTTGTGCAGCTTTCCTTTATGACAGTTTAGTGAGTGGGGGGGCATTTTCAGGCAGCTCTGAATTCAAAAACCCACTCGACTGTGTGGTGCACTACAAAGACCGCGTGGTGTATTTTTATGTTTGAATGGCTCTCAAGCTCTCAGCATCTATTTTTAACAAAACGCGCTGTGGGCTGTGGGAGGTTGAAACACAGCTCGTGATTTTATTTTTCTAACATTTGCGCCGACATTTCTTTACATATATATTATATTCTATTCTATTCCACAGTGAAATGCAGTTTAAATATATCTGTTGTCACGAACAACCCCACAGCTGAGGCGCTCTCTCACCAAACCGATCAGAGAGCCGGAGCCGATTAAAACCAAAATATTAACTCTGCGGCTCAAGTTTTCATTTGGACTCAGGAGTGAACGCCGGTGGAATCAGTTCTCGAGCCGTGTGTGTGTTTGTCCGTGCTGAAGAAACATGGCCGGTGCAAACGTGGCGGACTCTGTGGAGGAGGCGCCGCTGCATAACCGTTCTTTATTTGAAACTCTGATTCAAGAAGAGAGACAAAACTGAGACGGCAATAAAAAAAAAAGGCAAACGAGAAAGAAATATATCGTGATTTTACGAAGGGGCGTACGTGTGTCCTTGAATACGTCTGAGGACTTCACCATATGCAATATACAATGTGTGTGTGTGTGTGTGTGCGACCAATATTAGACAGAAAGAGGCAGAGCGACAGAGATCAGGTTTCAGCAGCGTTCTCCAGAGACGACAGGAGGAGTGGATGTTGTCCTCTTTCTAACTCCATCACTCACCGTCTCCTTCATCCCTGTTTTCACCCTCTGCCTCTCTCTTTTTTTTTTTTTTCCAGTTTCACGTCTATTTGTCGACATCTGTTTCCCGGCGTCTTCACCGCCTCCCTTCCTGTCTGTGTCTCTGTCTCCTTCTTCTCTGTCAGAGTCGCTTTTGTTCATTTTCTTAGCTTTTCCTTGTCCCAGTCTTTTTCCAAGAGGACTTCATCACATGTCGGGGGTTGACTGGCGTGAGGCGCTCGTCAGTGAGACATGGCGTCCTCTTGTTAATCACTGCTCACATGTCAGAGCTATGAAAACCAAGTGGATCAACAATTTCAGATCAATTTCATGTAAGAGCAACTTTAGCCTCACTCACAGTTCATTTGGTTGCCATGGTAACATGATGGTATTACTACTAGCATCAGCACCGTCAGGCGCAGTACTCCACAGTACTCCACAGTACTCCACAGTACTACAGTACTACACACTAGTTCAAATGCACCAAATGAACGTCTTCGAGGTTCAAACATTATATCGTAACACCTGCTCTGGTCTGAGGAACCTCTCACACCTGATATTTATATTCAGACCAAACTCTTCATGTCTGAATCACACAAGGTGGCAGTGGAAGCGTCCGCCATTATTAACTGACGGATATTATTTCTGTAATTATACGTCTGTATTCAGAATATGAACGCTGGAAAGTGGGCGTGTGTAATAAATGTGGAACACGTTTATTGAAAGCGTGTTTTAAATAAAGCGCTCTCTCCTCCGTCCCTTTTCTATTGACTGCACCTGCCACTCTCCATTCTATTCTCCCCATTCATCATTTACCTTTTTCATTTTACTGTCTCCCTCTTCAGCTCATATTACGCGGCCTGTAATCGGCTCCATACACGTGTATTATTCCTCTGTTTGTCTTCTGTGCCGGCAGCTAATTAAACCCTGAGCAAGAAGTAAAACATTTTTTAAAAAACGGGACTCATGGAAAGGCTGCCAATGTTGCTGTCGTACACTGAGGTTTGTTCCCCCTCTTGCTGCATCCTCTCTTCCTCTCACTGCGCCGATATCTGCTTCCTGTCCGTCTCCCGCTGTCTCACACAGATGTCTCCTCGCTAAGTGCTCCCCGTCCATTTGTGACAAATTCCAAACAGCAATCTCTCTCCTTCTCTCTCTCTCTCTCTCTCTCTCTCTGTTTTCACTCGAGGTTAACGCTGATAAAAACGTCCTAAATGAAGGATTACACCTGGTGCTGCTGAAGTATATTCAAACACCAATATATTCCTGACAAATGTGTCGTAACCACTGAGTGAAATTACTGTAAACCTGCTGACTGTCACAGGATCCAGCAGAAGAAAAAGACACATCACGAGTGTAAGACAGCTCCGTCCCACAATGTGTCTTCATTTACAGAAACAACACTAATCTGTGCTTTCCACCGGATTCACCATAGAATCTGACCGAGGGCCGACTTGTTGTTAAACTGTGCGGAGGCAGAAGAAGAAGCGGCCTCAGTTTTTGCAGAATTCAGACTTTCTACTGATGATTCACTGGCGTGAACCGTTCCACCCTCAAACCAGAGCAGTGAAAGGTAATGAAATGTGAGATAAATGTGATCAAAGAAGAATCTAATTTCGGCCCCGCGTCAGCGTAATAATAAAAATTCAGGACAGCAGTGTGTGGTGTTTGGTTGAGGTCTGGGTGTGTATGCAGTGGATACTGCGGAGGATGAGGAGCTGTGAGTATAAACTGGGACACTTTGCATGGAGGTGTTTGCCTCAGGATGAAACTCAAGTATCATAAAAGATGTCGGAGTTAATTACTTCTTCTTTTTTAACTGTATTTTTTTTTTGGCAGCTTCTAATCAAACACTTCACATTTTAATTTGATTCAATTTAGGCTGAGGACAGAAGCGCGTCGCCTCCTTGGGATCTCAGTATCTACGGCTCCGTCCACACTGAAAACATTTCATTTGAAAACACATCAACTGTGCCACAGATGTGATCTGACGTCCACACGACTCCAGAGTTTCTGAGGCTCTAAAACAGAGACGTTTGGGAACGTTTTAGTTTGAAAACCCCCGAGCTGCATTTTAATCTGGACGAGCAGAAACCGTGATGACACAGACGCTCACGACCTCTTGTTGATTCGAGTTCTATTCGGTCACGACGTAAACCTCGGCCACCAGAGTGGAACACAACGTGCAGAATCAATCACCGGTGTTACTGATGCTGTTAAAGTCTGCGCTCTACAATGATACAACTGGTCAACGTGCGGAGGAGACGACATATTTCAACAAACAGCCCGATGCTTCCTGTTTTTACACGGACATACACATGTCAAGTGTATGTGTGGTCACGTGATTTTCAGGCGTGTTAGTGTGAACGGGGATTAAAACCGATACAGTTCGTTTTGGTTTGATCACGTAGTTTATGAAGCTTTAAAGGCTGTTGTGTATTTTTGTAAAGACACACTTTGTTTGAATGGGTGTGTGCAGGGAAAAGCGGGTGGGGGGGGGTTTAGGGGAGGGGTTTGTAGGTCACATTGTGATTTGGGTCAAAAGCATCCAGAGATTAACCTCTACCCTCTGTCTCCTCTGCTGTCTTTACCAGCCTCTAACAGTGATGTACTGTATGTGTGTGTGTGTGTGTGTGTGTGTGTGTGTGTGTGTGTGTGTGTGTGTGTGTGTGTGTGTGCGCTCTACCAGTGTTAAATGTGTTGAATGCTCCATCTGTCTCCTACCAGACTCCCTGAAGGTTAAAATGGTTAAAAAGGAACGTGAACGAGTGAAAGTCAGAGAAAGTGGTGGAGACAAAACGAGGACGATGCGACAGAGAAGGATAAATAAGAGGTAGAGAGAGAGAGAGAGAGAGAGAGAGAGAGATGAAGGGAAACAGAGTGAGGGACTCTTCTCGCCTCTGTAGCTGCTGCATTGTAAATAGAGACTAAAAATAGAAAGGAGCAGGCAGCACTCCTCCGACCGGCTGAGGGACGAGGAAGCAACGACGAGGCACCTTGCAGTTAAACTGAGGAGGAAGTGAGGACGATAAAAAAGCCAGACGACGTTTGAGCTTTTACAACCAGGCGACGTGTTCACCGCTTCAGTGAGCTCTGAAGCCGCCGGGACCAGTGCAGCTGATATCACACCGGCACGACCCTGCCCGGCTGCAGGCGATCAGATGTGATCGATATCGGCCTGAGCTGGATTGGGTGGGATCAATGTTTGCATGTGTCAGGACACACCAGAGTCAGATCCACTGTTCCCTCAGCGTTTTTAACATGTGTGAGTGTGTGTGTGTGTGTGGAAAGAGTCAGAAAACAACCACAGAGACACAAAACTACCGCAAAGAGACGCAACACAACGACAAAGAAACACAAAAGAGGTCGACGAAACAACCAGAGACAGAAAACAAGGAGGCACGATGCATCCACAAAGACACAAAGCAACAAGAAACAGACATAAGAGATTCAACAAATACAAATAGGCACCAGCAACACGGGTGCAGAACAACCACAGTGCAACAACGCAGCCTCCAAGAGACACAGTTATTATGACTGTACAGGTTATCACATCCCCTCTTTAAAAACAGGCCTCCTCTACAAACACCTCAACGTGGGGTCAGGTGAGGACATGACAGAAGAGAGAGAGAGAGAGAGAAGGAGGAGAGGAGGAGGTGCAGAGGAGAAATGTGAGATTTCTGTCATATATCTAGTGTTGAGCTGGAGGTGGAGACTTTATGGACTTAAAATAAACTCCACACCTGCATGTGTGTGTGGTGTAAAACTGATTATGTCTGCATTTCTTCGCAGCAAACTCTTTTCTCGTGTTAGTATTAGTGCTGCAGGATCTGCTTTAATAAATCCTGAGTGTATCCAGGCTGTGGTCGCGGCTCTTACCTCACTGATGCGCCGGTGGAGGCTGTTGCTCTTCCCAAGTCTGCCCGGTGCAGCTGGAGCGATACACGGATGGAGGCTCTTTATTTCCCCGCGGCTCTGACAACCAGCAGCGGCTGAGACTGACTGCGCAGCTCCCGTATCCACTGGAAGAAGAAGAAAAATAAAAAATAAGAGATGAGGGATAAAAAAAACAAAAAATCCGCAGTCTCTCCGGAGCGAAGGAGACGGTGACGAGCGGTGCGAGGCTGTTCTGCGGCAGGAGAGGAGCCACGGTCCGGTGTGATGCAGCGGAGGAAGAGGAGGGTGAAGATGTGGAGGAGGATGAAGATGTGGAGGAGGATGAGGTGGCGCAAAGCAGCGAAGAGGACAAGTGAACGAGCTGCTCCGGTGCGCGCTCCACTGACTGTCCTGTCAGCTGGGATCCTCCTATATGTGTGTGTGTGTGTGTGTGTGTGTGTGAGAGAGAGAGAGAGAGAGAGAGTGAGTGAGTTAGTATGATGCACACATGTGAAAGTTGTATTTATACATTCAAAACCCGAGTTAATGATATAATAATAAGCACATAAGAACAATAAGTGTATACGCAGACAGGCCTGGTTCATAGAAATCTGCAGGATTCCTCTTTAAACATGTGTTTAAAACATTTTCCACAACAATTCCACAACTTTCTACTGAGCCCCGTCACCACAAGTCTCCAGACAGATGTGTGAGACCTGCATCTGTTTACTGAGGCTGAAGACACATTTTAAGTTTGGGTTCAGGTTATGTTCAGGGATTAGGACAGAACTCAAAATAATCTTAATTGAACTGATTGTAAGTCAGAGTATTGTCCTCTGAAGTCACGGAGCCTGCATGTCTCAAGACAAACTAAGGTCAGATCTACTGTTCCCTGTGTGTGTGTGTGCGTGCATGTGTGTGTGCGTGCATGTGTGTGTTGACCCTTTCTTGCCCCGATTGCCAGACTCTGGATTTCTGCCCTAATATGGCCACTTAAAGCTCCAGCTGGTTCCACTGAGAGGGAAAAAAAACACACACTTCTGTGCTGGTTTTATTCCACATACGAGAGAAACTGCATCAGAGCGAGAGAGACCACAGATTGTTAGATTGGACATGTGGTGGACACAGTCTTGTTACTGGTTGTATTTTTGTGTGCTACTAACCAGATTGTGGAGCCTCTGTGTTTAAGGATCTTATAGAATGTGTTTTGAGTTAACTTAAGATAAGATAAGATTGACCTTCATTGACCCATAGAGGAAATTTATAATCGTCACAGCAGCACAAGTGGAAATAAAGAAAAATAAGATGAGAAACAGATTCTAGGAGAAATAGCATAATGATGGATATACTATATATATATATTGCATATTTCTAATGTGCAATATAAAGATGAACATTTTGATAATTAGTTCAAATTCTTTGCAGGCTGTGATTTCTTATTGTGAAACAGTCAGATGATGTATTTTTATGCCAAACCAAAGACTTTCAGGAGGTGTAGTTCCAGGAATTCATTATGAACGAAATTAAAAATCATATTTTGTGTAGGCTAATCAAAAATCATTTCTTTGATTAGAGTATAACTATATATATATATACATATATATATAGATTAGTGGATAAAATGTCACCAGCTGAAGTGTAAGCTCAGAAATCAGCACAGATTCTCCAACACTACATTTCAGGAGTTTCACTATATAAAAACACTTTTTTAGCAGATGTCCCTGTAAATCACATGGATAATTCCTTTAAATAGAGCATGAGAAAAGACACTTATTCAATAATTGCTCATGTCTTCAGTGTATTTTCTGACAAAGTGAAACTCCAGAGGCGTCTTTCCTGTCGTCATAGACTGTCCTGGATTCAAAAGGTTGTGATGTTTTTTTATTTTTGGGGAATAAATATATTTTCTTTCTTGCCAAGTTTAGATTGGATGATGTGTACCACTCTCATGACTTTTCACAGTTATCACACAGCTTCCTCCCTCCACTTCACAGACTCCATTAAGAGCTGTGAGCGTCTCCGAGAGCGGAGATACCAGGATGCTGGCTGGAGGGAATCATTGCCTTCACCTCTCAGGGTCATGGTTCACCACTCTATCGAAGTCCCCCCTGGGGGGAAAAGAAAATTTCTATTTGACGATGCTTTCCTGTACTATCACTTTGCTGCCGGAGCCAGAGTGCATGCTGGGAGCAGAAGCGGTCAACCCCCCTACAAAGAAGGTGTGAAATGACTGTTGAGCTGTCCTGGAAAAACCTTTAAGATCCCCCCCCCCACTCACACGTGCAGAGACTTGAAAGTGTTGACAAATTGAATTCATACAGATAAACTTTGTGTAAATTAAAAAAAACAAGTAACAGCGACAGTAATAGTGTCTCGGCTTCATTTCGGGTTTTGTCCGTGACGTCCAGCTCACGCTGCAGCTTGTGTTTTCACACAGAAGGTTCTGGAAACAAATTCTGTCGCAAGGCTTCTGACGAGCTGCTTGGTTTTTAATCCAGGAAGTCTCCAGCTCCACCCCCGTTCATCTGATGTCATATATGTTGTGATATATGTGATGAACCCTCACAGTAAAGAGGGTCTGGATTAGATTAGATCACAGCTCTTTGTGTAAATGTGCTGCGAGGTTGCACGTAATGACGTCCTGTGTATGTGGTGAGTGGGATTAGACGTCCTCCGGCGGATTAAGAGTCTCCATTAGAGGAAGTCACACTGGTGCAACCGTCCGAGCACAAATACGATGATGGTTGAAATAAGAACGAAATAAGAACACGACATGTTGGGTTGAAAAGTAGAAGGTAGTTTAAAGGAATCATGGATTCATTATTTATCTAATAATCTGAATCCACAGACTTTATATAAAGATGGACGATTTGACAGCTCCACTTCACTCTTAACCTCAATTAACAACTTATACCATGTTTTTGTTTTTCCCCTCTGAACTGAGCGAAACTCGCTGATTAATCGTGATGGACGAGATGTCTCCACCTCCTCCCACTATCCAGAAATGAAACCAAAATACCCTGGGTGCGAACGCTGCCTTCTTGCCCATTAGGAGACAGGGTCTGCAGAGTGGCGTTCGGGGGATGGAGCCGCTGTATAGCGAGGTCATGCCGACACACGCGCTCAACCAATCGTGAGTAAGTCTCAGCTGTCGATCAGGACGTTTCTGTCCGGGTTTTATAGCCTCAAATTAAACTTAGAGTAAACTTGAGCTCCTGAACATGCATCCGTTTGTTTAAAGTGTATTTTTACAATGTATTTTGGTCCGTGTCCCATCCACTAACATGGAGGAGGCAGGGATGTATGACTTATTAAAATGACTTATATTAAAATGAGCAGGAGCATAAATGTTTTCACTGGATTGTCGAGCGTCTATCAAGCTGAAGTTTCTTTTCCCCAGTTGGTTCGGACGCTGCCTCATTAAGTATCTTTTACTCTTTTTGGTTTTTACTTCAAATGAGATGAGTCATTATTGTATAACTGTGTCGGGAGAGTGCGTGGCTTTGATCAAATCCTCACAGTCGTTCACTTGAAATTCCCGATGAAGGTTCACCTGTATTCATCTAAATTTAGTCTCAGCCAAACTGACGCGTCAACGTCAGCTGTACCACTTTGTTTCTATGACCGCTGGGAAAAGGCTGTAGACGAGATTAAGCCATCAGTCGTCGGTCGGCGAAGGATTAATCGCCTTCGCTCGCGTGCAGAAAGGTAGAGCATATTTAAAACCAGAAAACACACACACACACACACACACACAGATAGAGATGGGGCAGCGGTGGCGGTGATGTGAGCGGCAGCAGCAGCACTTAGAGACAGGGTCTTACTCAGCACTGATCATTAATTCATAACGCACATCTCAGATGGAAGCTCAGATCAGAAACCTCAGCTTTACATTTCTACAAAACACGACTAGATCAGAACTAGATAGATTCTATCTAGATCACACACACACACACACACACACACACTCCTCCATTATATGTGTGTAATCTAGTGTGTCTCTTTGTGGCTCAGCTGTACTTTGGCCCCTAATGGACCCAGTCAATGGGGGGCGTCGCCACCCTGTTGTCTCTATCCAGGTCAAGTGTGTGTAAATATATATATGTACTTATATGTGTGTGTGTTGGTTGTGTGTATTCTTTGTTTGCACTTGTGCGTGGTGACAGTCACGTATGAGTATGAGTAGTAACGTAAGTATTTATGCACGGCTGCAACTAATATTCACTTTGTCCGATTTTCATTTTGTTTTTATTTGTATTTTAACATTGCTTATGTCTTCATTCTGTCATCATATACATATACAACATATTCTATCTCCCTCGTGACCCTCGATGGATGAGCAGTGTAGATAATGATTCTTCACATTCTTCATCTTCTGAGTCAGGCGATTTCAAAGATCAGGTTAATGCACATCTTGCTTTTTTGGGAACATTTGCACAGTGCAAGGTTTTCTGCTTCATGCTCTCATAAATGGAGGATTTTAAAAAATCGCTGCTTCATCAACAGAGTTCGTGCAGACAGTCACAGTAAAGACAGCATCAAGAGGGAGGGGAGGACAAAGCTCTGTGCGAGCTGTCAGCTGTTACAGGCAGGGTCGTCTGCACAGAGGGAGGCAGAGGTTTTGTGAATGAAGACTGAAGCGAGGGGACAAAATGAAGCATTTTCGCATCCACAATTGCAATGACAATAAAGTCTTTTGAATTTGGTTTGTGCACATTCACAGAGACTCACACACACACACACACACATACATACACGCCGTCAGATGTCGGAGGCGTGGAATCATCAAGACTGAGTGAAAATGAAGATTGAAGCTGAATCACTCTCTGTTGTGATCAACACCAGAACAATATGTCACCAGTGTCGTCCAAAACATCTGCATCACACAAGAGGAGGTTGTGTGTCTGTCTGTGTGCGTCTGAGTGTGTCCTGGGGTGGATAGAGAAGGGACTCTTTTCAGTGCTGTCCCATACAAAGAAGAGAAAACTACTAATGGCCGGGGCTTCCTTTAATGGAGCTGTGTGTGTGTGTGTGTGTGTGCACACATCAACAAAGCTGCATTGAAACCATCTCTTATTCATGGTTGCGTTACAGCATCCAGGCCTGGTATTCCTGTCTTTCTATTTCCAGCTCCCTCTCTCTGTACATGTGGGCATCTATTCACATGCTCCCGGCTGCGGAGCGGCAGAGCGGCACGCACCAGCTCCATGTGTGGTGATGAAAGAGCCACTCTCCCACATACTGTACATCACGCTGCTGAGAGGGTTGACGAGAGGTTTCCGCTGACGTCTCCGTGTTGTTAACGTGATCATTTAATCACAGGGTTTATTCAACGAGTATTGTTTATTTACTCAAGTGCTGCATTGTGAGGAACTTTAAACGTAAAATAAATACATGTGATTATTTACACCTGTGATTTTACGATTGTGACACATGAAAATCACTGAACTTTGAAAATGTCTGTTGACGCATTTTGATTCGCTAAAGATAAAAATTCAGTTTATATCATTTTAAGTCATGCATCCCTCTGAGTGTTTTAAAGAGTCATCAGAAGAGGAGGCTGCTTCTGACATCTAGATACGCAGCGCCCTCTTCTGGTGACGACAAGGTGTCATACAAATGAATCTCTAAGTGCATATACTTTATATACTCTAGTGCCACAAGTTTTATTAACTCCACAAAGTGACATCCAGCCCTCAGATAGGTAACGACAGGACCTCTCTCTGTTGTCCCCATCATGTTGTTATTCTTCAGTGAACAGTTCTACTGAATTCTATTTTGTTCTATTTCACCTATAAGCAGGTATTTGTTCTTTCTCAGCAGTTTTTTATTCGACAGCTCCTCGTTACTTAAACACACAGCGTCAGTCCATATCAGTCCAGGCTTTAAGGACTTTTAATAATAAGTATTATGGTTTGTTGTGTTTTGTAAAATGTGCGATTGGTTAAGTGCTGTGTGTCTGAGCTGTCGGGTCGAGTTGCACTCGGAGGAACTTTAAGTTAAATATCCAACTTCACCCTCAGACAGGATGAGGTCATCACTGAAAACAGAGTGACCTCATTTGCTAAGTGCAGTAGATTGTTCTTGTTGTGTGGAGATGTCCACATATAATAAAATAACACATTATTCTTAATACTGAGGGAGAGCTGAATCCCATAGCGTTCCCTCAAATATATGAATTACATAATGAATCTAATCTAATGTGATTGGCCCGTGGCTCCTTATAGTGATTAAAACTCACTGAGTTATGAAAGAGGTCATTGATTTGTTTGGGCTTCAATATAAAGTTGGTCCTGTCTGAGGTGACCGATGCAAAGGTTTGTTGTGACAGTGTGAGAGTCTGTGCACGTCAATCACAATGACAACACAACATGGGCTAATGCCTCAGCTGATACCTCATATACCTCTGCTGATACCTGGTTTACTTCAGCTGATACTTGGTATACTTCAGCTGATACCTGGTATACTTCAGCTGATACCTGGTATACCTCCACGTATACCTGGTATACTCCAGCTGATACCTGATATACTTCAGCTGATACCTGGTATACTCCAGCTGATACCTGGTATACTTCAGCTGATACCTGGTATACTTCAGCTGATACCTGGTATACTCCAGCTGATACCTGGTATACTTCAGCTGATACCTGGTATACTCCAGCTGATACCTGGTATACTCCAGCTGATACCTGGTATACTTCAGCTGATACCTGGTATACTCCAGCTGATACCTGGTATACTTCAGCTGATACCTGGTATACTTCAGCTGATACCTGGTATACTCCAGCTGATACCTGGTATACTTCAGCTGATACCTGGTATACTCCAGCTGATACCTGATATACTTCAGCTGATACCTGGTATACTCCAGCTGATACCTGGTATACTCCAGCTGATACCTGATATACTTCAGCTGATACCTGGTATACTCCAGCTGATACCTGGTATACTCCAGCTGATACCTGGTATACTCCAGCTGATACCTGGTACACCTCCACGTATACCTTGTATACCTCAGCTGATTACTAAAATTCACCAGATCCAGATGTTTATTTGATCTGTTATCTTTTATTTCTTCTATAGAAACACTGTGTGGTTTAATGTTGATGTTACATTATTACCCCCCCCCCCCCCTCCTCTCCATCTCTCTCTCCCTTCCTCTGTCTCTCTCTCCATCTCTCTCTCTCTCTCTCTCTCTGCAGGTGTCTCTCTCCATCACGCCACCGTGCACGTGCGTTTTACCGTAAAAACGTGACGGAGTTGGTCGCGTGAGGTCTCCGGTGGCCGCGCGGGCCAATACCGGCGCGGCGGCGGAGAGGACGTGGTCTCGTTCGTGAATCGCGCGTCCCGCAGTCAGCTTGCGGTGTTTACTGACGGCGGCGGGGTGCATTGTGGGTAGCGTAGTCCGCCGGCGCGGATCCCCACACGGTCGGCGGTACGTGCGCTACTGCGTTACCCACACTGCACTGCGGCAGGGGCAGAGAGAAGAGGAGATTGAGGAATTCGTCCGCAGCGTTGGAGCCGCCGCAAAAAAAATAATAATAATGGTGAGTCCGAACCCGCAAACATGTCGCGCTGGTGGACGCGGGACGACGTAGAGGCTCCGTCGGTGCGGGGCCCGAGGCCGCGAGGGGCTGCGACCGCCGACAGAACAGCTAACGCTCAGCTAACTTTAGCTAGCATAGCCGCTACTCTAGCTCGCTAGTTGTCGCAGTTTTGAACTGTTGTTGACACCGTTGACAGGGAACCGTGTGGTTAGCATGCTAGCGTCGGCAGCGGCCAACATGTCGACGCCGCCCGCGTTAGCACGTTCGGACGATTAGCCGCCGAGCTGTCAGTGTGAAACTTTGTGTGTGTGTGTGTGTGTGTGTGTGTGTGTGTGTGTGTTCCGCCCCCCTCCTCCGTGTCGAGTCTTTACGGGAATCTCCTCGGAGGTGTGAGGACACACGGGGACACACGGGGGGACAGACAGGGACACACAACAGTTAACAGACGAGTCTCAGGACTGCAGCTTGTTCCGTGACAGTGACCAGGTTTCTGAGAGGCTCGTCACACCCGACAGAATGTCAGCCATCGACATTAATAAAGGGATAGTTCACCCCAAAACTGTAAATTCACTCATCATCCTCTCACTGCTGTGCAGGTGGAGGGGTGGGGGATGGGATGGGGTGAAGTGTTTGAGTCCACAAAACACTCCTGGAGTCTCGGAGACAAACAGCGTTGCAGCCAAATCCAATACAGCTGAAGGGAATGGTGACCAAAACAACAAAACCATTCATTTGACTCACTTCAACCTAAATGTCCACTCCCTGTGTGTGTGTGTGTACGTGAACGTGGCCCTGCGGGGGATAACAGACGACATTTAGATGTAAAACTGTTGTAAATGATTCCGTCACCAGTAGAATTTGAACGTCGGGGCTTACAGACACTCGGATGATACCACAGGATCACTATGGAAGTATTTTCAGTTTTTTAATGTTTGAAGAAGTGGTCACCATTTACATGTATTGTATTGGTTTTGGCTGCAAAGCTGTTCACTCCTGAAACTCCTAACGACTCAAACACTTCACCCACCCCCCCACGTACACAGTGGTGAGTAGATGATGAGCGGATTTTCAATTTTTCGGTGAACTGTCCCATTAAGGCAATCAAGTCCTCAGGCAGACAAGATGTTGTCATTGAAAGTTTTCATGTCCTCCTCAGATTACATCAGAGAGGGTTTAATATCTTCTTCCCATTAGTTCCTGCGCACGTGGGACTGGAAGGCAATGAGAAGGCAGATTTACTGGCGGAACAGTCATTAAAACAAGCGTCAATCGACATACAGGTTACCATTAAGCAAAGCAGATATAAAACTATCATTAATGAATACAGTCACAAACGATGGCAAGAAAGCTGGGATTGAAATGACACGGGGAGACATTTGTACAGAATTCAAAAACATGTAGGCACTTTGAGGAGGAGAGAAAGTCATTACCCGTCTGAGAATCGGTCAAACAGGGTTGAATGATACACTTCATCAAATAGGAGGATAAGAACTCAACTAGACTCTGAACACAAAAAAACCTGGTGTATAGAAAGTCCAACATATTTATATAATGAACAAAGAAGGGAATTGACATCAGGATTAAAAAATGAAAAGCTAAATATTACATGAGAAGTTTTGTGAAGAAAAGACATCAAGGAATATACACCATCTTCTAATAAACTACTTAAGAGAGACAGGCAAAAAGAATAGAAATTGATTTTAGTTTAGTTTGGTTTGCTGCCAAGCTGCTGCTCCACACAAGAAGAAGAGGAGACAGGGACAGGGCAGATTAGCGGTCCTGGATAGTTTCACAGCCTGCTACAATACAAGCTCACAGTCCGCATACCTTTCTGTTTACATCAGTGTTTAAATGTCTCTGGAGGATCATTAACGTCAGTGGTGATGACGGTTGTCATGATAGCAAAACTTTAGACCTTGATACAATAAAAACAAAACAAACCCAATACCATGATAATCATAGTCATTCGTGCAGTCCTTCACAAAACAGCTAAAAATGAGCAGTTTTAAAACATGACTGATGATAATCTTGTAATAGAATAGTATAATTGCCAGGGGGAATGTTTCTGCATAATTAAATGCTTTCACATTTTCCCGACTGTGCTTGCAGTGTTGTATTTACTTTCGCTTGTAGAGAACATTTTTACTGGTACTTTTTCCGACTCCCTCCCTGCAGCTGTGAATAGCTGCTCTCAGACAAGCACTGAAATCCAGAGATCCTCTTGATATTCTCTGGAGAAAGCAAATGTCCGAAGCCGTTTTCAGACATGACCTGACTGAATTTGTGCCTGGAGTCAAGCTCCGTTAATGACTTCTACATACAATTACAATGCAATAAAACTAAACAGTAAAACACTATACTTTGATTGTGTTGTTGTACCTGAAGCCAATCAAGTGGGTCAAACCTCCATTTAATGATAGTAACTCAACTGTACAATCCCCACACTGTTGCTGCATTGATTCTTATCGTATGTTGCTTTAAGCTGCATTGTAGCTGCTGACATTTGCCAATAATTCTCGGGCCTAATGTGTGGGTGTGTGTGTTCCTGTCTGTTAATCCTTAAAGCCGACATATGGAGAGCATAATGTATCTGACCTGTGTTCTGTCGGGCTTCAGCAGAGTTGCTCAGAGGAAAATCAGAATAGTTTTCGGTCACTTTTGTCCTCACTCGTGCCCTTCATTCCTCTCTGCTCTAACCAGGCATAGCTGTTCAACTAGCTGCTTGTGATTCCTTGTGAACCTGTGCATCATCTGGGTTGTGAGACGTCTCGCTACAATCAATACTCCAGAGGAGAAACAGAAGCAGCCGTCCCCAGCAGCCCTTCTACCCCCCCCCCGCAGACTCCAGCAGCTCGGTGAGAGACAGCGGTGTGGACTGGAGAGAGACTTTTATTAAAACCATACTATACTTGTGCTGTGTGTCATATTTCTCCTGCAATTAATCATCTTGTCAAAAATAATTGATAGTTTAACTCCATTATTTTTCTGTTCTATTGGTCACAGCAGAGCAGGATGGAGGCGTCGTTCGGCCCGACCTTCTCAGCCGTGGCTGCTGGAACTAAAGGTGACACAGAGTCCTCTCTTCTAAAAGCTCTTTAAAGTTTTTTCTGTTTTTGCTTGATAGACACATAATTCTGTTATTCTGAACCTGCCTTCATGTGTTTTCAGCAGAAGGGTCCACCACCTACAAGCAGCACAGAAGAACGCCCTCCTCCTCTAGTACTCTAACCTACTCCCCTCGGGATGATGACGATGGAATGGTACATACATTTAAGATTTTATGTTGTTCCTCTCTGTCCTAATACCTCTGCAAACTTAAGCTTATAATTTTAGAAGAGCTGGGAGTGAAAAGTTTAACGAATATATATATTGTTGTGCTGTCAATGTATGAAAAGGCTCTAACCTCCTCTTCTTTCCACTGCCTCCTCCCGTCCCCTCAGCCTCTCATCGGTACTCCTCGGAGGTCTGATTCAGCCATCTCAGTCCGATCTCTCCATTCCGAGTCCAACATGTCTCTGCGCTCCACGTTCTCTCTGCACGAAGAGGAGGAGGACACGGTATCAAGCCCGGTGCAAACATATTGTAGACAGTACCACATAAAGTGGGGTCCATAAGTCTGAGACCACCTTCTCATTCCTGGTCTCAGGCTTTTGGGCCCTTTTGTATACGACAGTACTCATAAACATATGCCCACTATCACATTAATGAATGCATGTACACACACACACCACAAACTGATTATATTAACACATTTGTGTATGTGTGCAGGAGCCCCAGGTGTTCGCTGAACAGCCGTCAGTAAAACTGTGCTGTCAGCTCTGCTGTAATGTCTTTAAAGACCCTGTCATCACTACGTGTGGGGTAAGTTAACTTAATGAAGTTATTATTATTAATAAGAACAACAAAATATGATTTTTAAAAAGTCACTACGCCTTTTTCCCCTCCTTCCTCAGCACACCTTCTGCAGACGATGTGCCTTGACTTCAGGTGAGGGACACAGACCCACATGTGGCACGAATAACATTGATATTGGTGTTGTGTGTTGTAATCTCACCCTCGTGTTGGCTTCCCTCACAGACAAGTGCCCAGTGGATGCTGCTAAACTAACAGTTGTGGTAAACAACATCGCAGTGGCCGAGCAGATAGGAGAGCTCTTCATCCACTGTAAATACGGCTGCAGGGCCACAGCAAGCGGTGCAGGAGGGGCCACGGCCTCCAATGCCACGGTGGCCGGGAAACCTGGAGCGTACGAAGTGGACCCACTGGGCTGCCCTTTCACCATTAAACTGTCCACACGGAAGTAAGGACTAAGGATGATGGATTCCTGCTGCTTTCCTATGAATGCACAATGGCTGAACTGTAAAACACAAAAACAATTTGCAATGCTTTTACTGACCTACTTTCCCTCCATTCGAACTCTCTGTGTCTCTACAGAGAACATGAGGTCAGCTGTGACTACAGGCCAGTCCGTTGCCCCAACAACCCCTCCTGCCCCCCGCTGCTCACCATGAACCTTGAGGCTCACCTCAAAGAATGTGAGCACATCAAATGTCCACACTCTAAATATGGGTAAGTAAAACACTTGTCAGAAATTGCCTTTTGTTTCCCCTCATCTACCTTCCCCTTATTTGACTCTTCTGGTCTGTGACAGCTGTACGTTCATCGGTAACCAAGACACGTATGAAACACATTTGGAGGTGTGTAAATTTGAGGGGCTGAAAGAGTTTCTGCAGCAGACTGACGACAGGTGAGGACACCTGAAGCCATTGATCGTAACAAACACTTTATATTTCTGTCTGGAGAACTGGAGTGTTTGTTCCGCACATCTCTGATCTGTATACGATCCCCGACCTTTGACCCTGTTAGGTTCCACGAGATGCAGCTGACTCTGTCCCAGAAGGACCAAGACATTGCTTTCCTGCGCTCCATGTTGGGCAAACTGTCGGAGAAATTAGATCAGCTGGAGAAGAACATGGAGCTCAAGTTTGGTAAGATTCAGTCTATGTTATATCTTCTTCTTCAGCCGAACAAGTTGCAGTGGCTTATTTATTCATTTTGTTCTTACAAATGTGGGTTCTCGTTAAATATCAAAAGAGAATTTGTGAATTTAAGTCACAGTGAGTCACAGATAATTTCACCCAAGTTAAAGGGACCTCGACCACATCAAGAACCGAGCAACAGCGCCCCCTGCATCCACAGGTGTTGATTAATTCTGTTGGGCTCCGTGTTCAAGTGAAATGGTCTATCAGTGTGTTAAGTGGAGCTCTGACTGTCGTCCCACTCACTGAACTGTAACACGGCTTAATGGTGGATATTACCCATGATCCCCAGCTTCCTGAAGCAGAAGAGCTGCCGCTGTCACAAATCCACCAAACTCTGTTCAGAATTCTTCATATTTTAAGTCTCCCGGCTGAATATTGGAGATAAACTCTGGTTGTTAATAAGTTCTCTGTGTTTTTTTAACTGATCTACGGTTCGGCTTCACTCCTCAACTGTCTGGAGCTGATGGTGACAGTTGAAGCTGTGACTCTCAGTCACTTCTTCTCACAGGAGATCAAACCCACTCACCAGAGTTACAGAGAACAGACGTTCAGGGAGAAGAGTGGGAATGAAAGAGGAAACATTCTCCATAGTCACAGTCACTGAACCATCAAACTCATTTTGAAGCTGCTGTTTTAAGGTAGTCAAGTTTCATAGCGTTGCTTTATCTCTGAAAATTAAAAAACATTCACAAGCCTAAAAGGCAGGTTGTGTACATATCTCTATTTATGGTGAGGAAGTGACCGGTGGAAACAGCCTTTTATCTTAATCCATTAGACAGAGCTTTACACATTTTGCATTTTGAATACAAATATTGAATCGGCTCTTGCAGTCATACTCTGGGGAGTATCGGTGCATCCCTAATGAGGCTTTTTTCCATTAAAGTGCTTGTGTGTGTTTTCAGATGTGTTGGATGAGAACCAGAGTAAACTGAGTGAGGACCTGATGGAGTTTCGTAGAGATGCCTCCATGCTTAACGTAAGTTTGTGGGCACCTTTTAGAGATTCTGGGATAAATGTGTGTGCGTATGTGACAGTAAAAGTTGAATTAGGAAACCAGTAGTTAGAACATTTGTCAGTTTATTTTTCTGTGTCTTTGCAGGATGAGTTGTCCCACATAAATGCCAGGCTCAATATGGGAATCCTGGGCTGTAAGTATCTGCCCGTCTGTCCTGCTTAACTCTTCACCTCTCTCAGTGGGGAAAGACATTTGGTAATTGTTTCCAAGAAGTCGACCTTGACTAAACTTGATTTCAACATAGTAGTTTTGCTGTTTTGACTCTGACTGTCTCCCCCGGCTGTTTCTTTGTCCTTCCGTCTGTTCCCTCACTCCCACTCCTCTTCTTTATCCAACCTCTGCATATATCCTCCTCCTTATTCCTCACCCTCCCCATTCTCTATACTTCACTATTGTGTAGTTTCCACTGAAAAATCCAAAAGCAATCTTTCCCATCTCTGTGCCCCTGTGTAGCATATGACCCCCAGCAGATCTTCAAGTGCAAGGGGACGTTTGTCGGCCACCAGGGTCCCGTGTGGTGCCTTTGTGTTTACTCCACTGGAGACTTGCTCTTTTCTGGATCCTCAGATAAGACTATCAAGGTGACACACACACACACACACACACACACACACTCAAAGGCGATTGTTTCATGAACATCCAGTGAGTGGTCATGTGATTTGCATGTTCAGTGTTAGTACGGACAGAGATTAAAACTGATATAGAGCCAAACGCTCCTCAGGAGTGAGATCATTTTAATTTAAAGACACATTTTGAACAGAAAATGTGTTAGTGTGTGTGTGTGTGTGTGTGTGTGTTTGTTCTTTGAAGCAGTGCTATTTTCAGCCTGAACACATTTACACCTCCCACATCCAGAGATATACTGATAACTGCCCATAACCCTGAATTAGAAATACACTTGTTCTATCTTTACTTACTCAAGTGTTAGTTGTCGCATGGAGACAAAAAAAAAAAAAGCCTCAAAGACACGAACAGACACACAAACAGCTTTTTAACCCTGAATCTCCTCCGTCACCTCAGGTATGGGACACCTGCACCACCTACAAGTGTCAGAAAACCCTCGAGGGTCACGATGGCATCGTTTTGGCTCTGTGTATCCAGGGGTAAATACACACATGCACTAAAGACCCCCTCAAACTTTGATTATATAATTTATATCGACGGAGAATAACGAGGCTCTCTTTCAAGCACGACTCTGCTGTTTTTTTTGTCTCACCATAGAAACAGGCTGTACAGTGGCTCTGCAGACTGCACCATCATCGTAAGTGACCGTCGTCTCTCGACTTCTCTCTTCTTTGAGATGTTTTGAATTGTTTAGTCTTTTCTCGTCTCACCGTTGCGCATCTCTCGTAGGTGTGGGACATCCAGACCCTGCAGAAAGTCAATACTATCCGTGCCCATGACAACCCAGTGTGTACACTTGTCTCCTCCCACAACATGTTGTTCAGCGGCTCCCTCAAGGCCATTAAGGTGCAGTTATTTACATGATGCCTCGCCATGTTGTGTTGTCTCATCATTTTTAAAGCTTTTTGCAAAACCACCAGTTTATTCTGCGCCCGTCAGGGTTTATTGTGCTCCAACTATCACAAAGACACAGATTATTAAAAGGAGTGTGCACATTAAAACCAAGTGTGGAAACTAAGCCTCTTCTTTGTTACCACGCGTACATGCGAGCGGGTGAAAGGAAGGGGACGACTGTGATGCTCTGTGTGATGTCAGTGCTCTTACACAGGGGTTTTCCATTCTTGCTCACCTCAACGCCTCTGTACCATCTGCTCAGTGACATTATGAACTCTTGCTGTGTATCCGCTCCAGCTCAGCTCTGTGCAGTGTGTGTCCATTAGTGTGTGCTTCCAGGATTGTGCAATTGTTGAAAAGTGGCTTCTTATTTCAGTTGACATTTGAGTTTTTTTGGTGACTTACTGCAACACACTTAATATGTCAAGTGTGTTTAAAAGGTTTCACAAAGCAAAACATTTACTTCTACTCAAGATGAACTGATGAGAATTTGTTGGTCAACGTCACAAACACTTCTTTGCCCTTTTGAACATAGTGTTTTAGTTTTTCCAGGTGTTTCAGTGTCATTGAACCTTATTTTGTGCACAGGTGTGGGACATCGTGGGTACAGAGCTGAAACTGAAGAAGGAACTAACCGGTCTGAATCACTGGGTGAGAGCACTGGTGGCTTCCCAGAACCACTTGTACAGTGGCTCATACCAGACTATCAAGGTGAGTGGACGCACGCACACACACACACACACAAACACACACACACACAAGCTTTTCAAATGTTTTGATTCATCCAGTTATTGCTGAACGACCATATTTGGCGATGGAAGCCAAGCAAATACCAAAGTCTAGCCGAGTGTCATTAACCATGTTATCATGCAGTGGTTACAGTCTTGTTCAGTACTGGACCATTCATGCTGCGGGAGCCACGGTGTCAGTATCATAGTATAATACTAATTAATTACATTAGAATTAACTACGTTTGTATTCATAACACTAACCTGCGTGAAGGACAGCGAGCTGGTGCGAGAGCATGTGAGAGAGCGTGTGTGAGCAGTTGAAACGAATTGGTTATATTATGGCCGGTAATTAGTTTCTCTTCATAAAAATATCTCTGTCTGACGTTCAACATCATATTTCAGTCTCGTTGTAAAGAGTGCTCTTTGTGTGTGTGTGTGTGCTTCTGCTGTCTGGCTGGAGTTGGTTACTAATGAACACCTCAGGGACGCTGTAGAGAGATGAAGAGAGGGACGGTCTGTGGGAATGAGGGACGTCTGTGGGAGACTTAGGAACAGGAGATGAAAGCAAAGATGAAATCTTCTCCACTCTTTTTTTTTTTTTTATGACGCCTATAAGCGAAGCAGTTAGTCTCCAGACAGCGGTTACTGGAGAGGAGTCATTTAGAAAATGCTTTGCTACAGAAGTTACTTTGACAAATGCTGCAAAATGGAGCAGCTCCATAGTTCCTGGAGGACAGTTCGGTCCCTGAATATGGTTTAGTCATTGTTTCAGTGGAAATCTAGAAGAAATGAACTTCTTTCATTTGTATTTTCAATTATTAACAAGTTTGACCAGTGTTTAAATGCCACACATGGATTGTTGGTTGTGTCATTTTCTTATTTTTGCCTTTATTGATCCTCTAAATATAGAGTGACTGGACAATGGGACAAAAAGAGAGGAGGGTGTTTTGTGGCAAAGCTCGTAGACTGATGATGAAACAAAGATGTTTCATGCTAATCCTATCACAGGTGTAGATCATGAACTGTTTACAAAGACAGACGACGACTCTCCACTTCCCACTGTAGAGAAATGAAGCCAAAGCATCCTCGTTTACAGGCGCTGCTGAATTATGCTGCTGACGTCTTACAAGTCCCTCTCTCCTTCTGTCTCTCCGTCAGATCTGGGACATCCGCTCTCTGGAGTGCGTCCACGTCCTCCAGACCAGTGGCGGCAGCGTCTACTCCATCGCCGTCACCAACCACCACATCGTCTGTGGCACCTACGAAAACCTCATCCACGTAAGAGACATGAACACAGGGACACAAACACTTGCCTTGTCCTCCCGGACACGTGTTCGTTGAACTCTCTTTTCTCCAGGTTTGGGATATTGAGTCCAAAGAGCAGGTGCGGACCCTCACAGGTCACGTGGGAACAGTTTATGCTCTCGCTGTCATCTCCACCCCGGACCAGACCAAAGTGTTCAGCGCCTCCTACGATCGTTCCCTCAGGGTGAGGATTGATAATCACAATGACCTTCGATCCGATTGTTGACCTTATTCTGTCATTTCTCTGATTATGATGTTTACTAGTCCTGTTTTAGAAGTTTTATTTATCCAGATATGTGTGTTTGTATAAAACTAATGTAGAGGAAAGAAGTGTGTAACACAGCTACACTGTTGTTGATGTGTTGTGTAGGTGTGGAGCATGGATAACATGATCTGCACCCAGACTCTGCTCAGACACCAGGGCAGTGTAACGGCTCTGGCTGTCTCCAGGGGGCGCCTGTTCTCCGGAGCCGTCGACAGCACCGTCAAGGTACGACACGTTGTCCTCAGTCAGCTGCTCCACCTGCTGTTCGTGTGTCTGCTGGTGTCCGCTCAGATTCCACGTTCACTGTCCCTCTGTGATTCTGTCCCCTCCTTCAAATGTCCAGTTTGTATTTCACACAGAACACACCCTGCTAGTGTTCTAATCTTTCAGAATAAAAGCACTTAGAAATAAATGAATATCACGAAAATTGTGACGTTTTCTTCCTGAGCTTTTTAATCTGCAGTTACATAAACTACTGATATTTATTGAACTCTCCAGACCAGAGACAAACTCCAGATAAAGTCCAGACCCAATTGTGCAGAAGTTCTCCAGAGTTCATGTCTGAAATCAGCTGTACAGTTTGAATGCCTTTACTTTGAGTTTTCATTTTTCTGGATCTTTCAAACTGAACTTTCCTCTCTGTGTCCCTCTCAGGTGTGGACCTGCTAAACGAACTTCTGGCTCTCAGTTGAGTTCAGACTTCACATCCCATCAAAGTTTCCGTGAGGTTTCCTCGTCCACGCCCGTTTCTTTGATTGTGATTTAACAGCCGCAGACCAACAGTAACCACCACCACCACCGCCATCGAGCTGCATTGGAACTATTTTACTGAGTGTTGCTTTTAAAACGTCAAACAGTCCCACGCGTTGACCCCGACCTTCAGGGCGGCAGGTCAGCTCCACGTCACGCTCTCTGTGACTCAGTGCATTATGGGGCAAAATAAGACGAGCTGCCTTAACGGTTGCAACGCCAAATCTGAGATTGAATGAGCGCTGTAATCAGAGCGGGAAGCAGAGAGGATTATGGGTAGTAGATGGTCCTGTCTGCTTCCTGCAGATACACCTGCCATTTAAGAACTGTACTGACGAAGCCTAATGTAAACTGTCCACACGTGTAACGGCTGGTTTCACAAACGTGGAGTGACGCAGCGCTCGCTCCAAATCTTTCATGTTCTGTGACTTTTAAATCCCAGAATCCACCAAATCACAGACGAGTCAAACATTTTAAAGGAGACATTCAAATTAAAATCAAGTTATTTGATGCAGTAGCAGCAGTTTTATGCTGAAATGAACGCAAACAGTGATTTTTTTATGAGTCTGAGGTTATCGAGCCCGACCCAGACAATCTGAAGGTTGTCGCTCCCTGGACGGGGTCAGGGGTCAAAGGTGCCAGCTTCAAAAATCCAGTATTTGTCGGGCTATAGTAACCATGACAACACGTATGCAGGTCACCCAGTGATTGTAGGATCACCGTCACATTAACTGTACAAGACGCATCTCTTTGGTCCCGTTTCTTTTAACTCACCGTCAAGTTAGGTTTTTATCATTGTCAGTTATTTTTTTCCCGAAAGCGGCAGCAGAGGCAGCGATAACTTCTGCTGTCACTCACCTGACTTTCACTCTAAAGCTGCGCTCACGCCAAACGCAGACGAAATATTTGCGGAGCTACTCGTGAGCCACTGACACATCAGCCTGCGTGTGACCTGGCCGTCGCTTGTGTCGCCTGGTGTGTTCACCGCCTCTGCTTTGACTTCTTAAGTAATCTATTCGTGTGAAATATTCCTAAACAAAGCAGAAGTAAAAAAAAAAAAAAAAAACATGACTTGTGAAAGTGACCTGACGTTTGCGACCACTGTTGATTCAGATCAGAGCAGCTGGTGTGTTAATAACAAGCATCGAGACATTTCCAGAGAAGTTTCCTTTTCTCTCTTACTCACGTCAACATTTCTGTCGCTCAGTTTTGTGAAACCAGCCTTTATAAAAAACTCCTTTTCATAACAAGTGAAGACTTAAGAGAGAGAATGACAGATCTATAGATTTACTGAGTTTTATATTAGTGCCATGATGGAGCTGTGTTCAGAGCCTCTCGACGGTTGTACAGTTGTGTAAAGTAACGTGCCGAGTCGTGGACGTGTGCCCATTACGATGACTCACGCCGGCCTGGTCGCCAGAGAGACAGGCGGTGAGGAGGAGACGTCAGTGTGCATGTATGTGTCTGTTGTCGTGTACATGGGTGCGTGTTTCAATGAGTGCCATACGTGTGGATGAGACGTTAAGAAAGACTGTAATGACTCATATTTCTCTCTCCTGATCCCCCGAACACTTTCAGACCGCAGCGCTCGACGAAGCGAAGGCAGCCGGGGAACTGGGTGTGGTTTTAGACGATCACATGATCACAAGAGTATTACGTTTTCATTTCAACACACATCTGGACGCCACTTCCTGTAGCCTCGGAGATAAGGGCGGGGGAGGGGAGAGAGAGTTTTCCTCACTGGTCGGTGTCAGTGATTTCTTGTAAACTTGTAACCATGTTAAGCCTGAGTTGATCATCGATCAATAAAACTGTTGTACACTTTGATTAGTGTTGATCTGATTCATTTCAACCATTGAACTTCAGCTGCTTCTCGTGCAAACTGTCCATCCGTGCGTTTTCTTTCTCGTGAACGCGATATCTCAAGAGTCTGGTCGGAGAATTTCTTCAAACTTGGTACAAATATTCACTTGGACTCAACGATGACTTGATAAGAATTTGGTGCACGTCATTTAAATTTCTTTCAAATTCAGACGGACTACATCCCGGAGGTCAAAAGTCACGGTGGGCTCATAAGACGTGTTTTTGGCTTCTTGAATGTGAAATATCGAGAACATCTTGAGGGAACTTCTTCAACTTGTTATCAGTTTTCACCTGGACTCAAAGATGACGTCATTAGGGTTCAGCGGTCGGAGGTCAAAGGTCACAGGGACCGCACGTGAATCTGGAAAACAAAGTTATGTGGATGAAAACTTCTGGTCAGCGGAGGAAAACCGAGGTAAAGTGGTATTTCTAGTTTACTTCTAAGATACAGATACAACTTACACACTGCAGGATGTTATTGAGCGATTAGTAAAAAGTATTTTATCCTGTTTTCAGTTTTAAAATTTGAAATCATTAAAGTGTGACTTTAACTTTTCATATTTGTAAATGAACCCTGAGTTGTTCTGTATATTTGTTAAGACGGTCTGAGTACTTAAACCTTCTGCCACACAATCTGACAGGTGGAAACATTTTCTAATCTTTCTGTTTTTGGATTTTACAGATGAAACGTAGAAGCTGTGACGTCACACGAGTCGTTGTTTATTGTCTGAACTGCAGAGACGGAAGTCTGAGGGCCTTAACGATGTCACGACACCAAAACAGTTTGTATATAACATTTATTTATTCAGAGCAGACGGCCATAAGATGCAGTCACTGCAAGCACGCCACTGTCCACACGCACACACACGTGCACACACACACACACACACGGGCTTCATACAGTCAGCAGCAGAGCAACACGTAACACACTCGGCTTCTCAAACACTCACAGTCACTGCAGAGCGGAGGAGACACCGTCCAGTGTCTGTTCAGATAAGCACAGGTGGAAAATTAAATAAACACATGAAACACTTTTAGCTCCACAACATATTTGACCGTCTGTGTCTTTTCACCATCTGTTGATGTCACCTGACCCGGAGCACGCCCCGACCCGACCCCCCCCCCCCACCACCACCACACACACACACACACACACACTTAAAGATAACGCCTGCAGCAGGAGAGGCGGCCTCAATGAGACCAGGCGAGCAGGAGAAGAGGCTAAATGTTGATTTGACGCTGAGTTTTAAAAGAAAGGAGGTGTCGACGTGTAATCTGCAGCCTTCAGAGGGATGTTAGTGCGAGGGAGGTGGGAGTCATGGTTACGTTTCCCTCTGTTACTGCACCGAAAACAAGAAAAACTTAAACTTGGTGGATCATTCGACGAATCAGAGAATTTTTTTGTGCCAGAAGTTTTAAGACACCATTTAAATTTGGCCTAAAATGTCAGAATTGATTAGTGTGAGTAAAATTTTAATTTATTTCACAGCTGTTAACTATGAAATAAATAACTTCAGTTTTTCTGAGTAATTTACTTTTGGGGTTCTTTTTTTGAATAATTTTTTCTGTAAAAAAAAAAAAGGTTTTCTGTTTTTTCTGACAAATTTTTTTTTCTTCAGTTTTTCAGACAAATTTTTTTTCTGAATTATCGAGATCTCGAACTCCAGCAAGAACCTGCAAGTGACTCCCATGGACCTATGGTGACTCCTGCCCGCACATACATGTCCTCATCTCAGAAGATCTGAGCTTTCCTACTCAACAACCGCAAAGTCCTCATGTGTCTGCGTAGAGTCGACAAACTAATGATAACACATCGATCTGACTTAAAGACAGGACGATCTCCCAGAGTCTTAAACTTCTCAATAAAGGAATTAATGCATCTATTGTTTCAAACATTCTCTATAAACTCAGAAAAAAAAATTGTCCTAAAAACGGAAGGAAAAAAATTTGTCAGAAAAACTAAAAAAAAAGAAAAATTTGTCTGAAAAATTGAAAAAAACCTCTTTTTTTTCAAGTGACTGCAATACGTAGTTAACGACCAACCATCATAAGATAATTTAAGTGTTTAGTATTAAAGTAAAATTAAAATGTTTTTTCAATTTAGTTTCAATCATTAGACAAACATTTTTTTTATTTTTAATTGTCAGGCTTCTGCACGACGCATTACGTTTTTGAAATTTTAACATGTGATGTTTCAGAATCGTCTTTAAATTCAAACGTTCTTCAGACTTGAGGTAAAATAGATTTTTGCTGTGAAAGGTCAGAGGTCAAGGTTACATCCGACACAGACGTCCAGCTCGGACCAGTTAGAGAGATTTCACACAAACGTCTCGGAGCAGAAATGTAAAGACGTCGCTACGCGATGTTTTTTTTTTTTTTTATATCTGAGAGGTCAAAGGTCGGCTTCTCCTGTAAAAACACGTTTAAAGCCATTTACTCAATAACTGGTTGTTGGTTGGACTGCGAGCCGCTAACTCTCGTTTTTATGAATTTGAAATAATGAAGTAACACAGAGAAGGATCCCCACGTGTTGTACATACCCATCTACTGTATTTTAGTCAGACCGAAATCACAAAGCAAGGCACATGTTTCAAAGAAAAACTGAATGTTGCATTTGAAAACAATTTCAAAAATAATACAACAAGAATCGCTTGCATTATACACATCGGACACATGTACACATGTAGGCAGAGGAAAACATAAAAAAAATTCATAATAATAACAATTAGAAAAAGCTTTCTGGAAATATCCCGACATCCTACGATGATTCATCAGCTCGGACCACTGAAGCATGGAGAAGCAAACGGATTCAACACTCAGATTAGATTGTTTACTTTGAAAAATAGTCTTCAGGAGGACACACACATCATAAATACACGTTTTTTTGCAAATATCCATATATATATAATCTCTATGTGATCATAATTTAAATACCACAGCTATTCTCTGAAATCGTAATCATTTATATGCGGAGTGTTTCCGCTGTGGGACTGTGAAACGTAGATCTCGACCTCCGGATCGTGGTCGTGGTCGTCTTCAGGACGTTAACACTAACAAAACATCCAGCTTCACTACGCCCCGCCCACTCGCTCCATCTTAACACCTTAATCTTTTTTTTTTTTTTTTTACTGAGAACGCCGTCATGGCAACACACTGTAGTAACCATGGTGATGCCTGATAAGGATGGTGGAGGGAGGGGGGGGGGGGGTGGTGTAGATTGTCATGGCAGCAGGGGGTGGGCGGTCGAGAGAGAGAGAGAGTGGGATGAAGGGTGAATTGTGTTTTTTTTTTCTTTCTTTATATTCTGGAGAAATTAAACTCGTGGATCTGGGAACGTTTCGATGCAGGATCTTAGAGAAGGGACGCACTGAGATCAGCCTGATACAGATGTTAACAGCTGGTTCTAGGACAGACCCAGTCCAGCGCACGTGAAGGAGCAGCAGCAGTTCAAGTCGTACTGATAGATTCCAAAGTTAACAACGACTCCTCCGTGCACACACACGTTAGTCATGGAGTTCCACAGGGTTCTGTACAGGAGCCGATACTTTTTGTGAATGATTCCTTTAAGACATATCGTCAAGAATCGAATCACATGAGATTATGGATTTTTAGATAATTCGATAATTCGACTTCTTCACAGGATGATTGAACACAAACTGCTTTTGAAATATTTTTTAACAAATCATATTGAATCGAATCAGTGCGTCCCTGCTTCTGAGGGTTTTGGAAAATGACTGTACACTCTGGAAATTATGAGGATTTTTTTAACTGTGTGATCTCGTTAGAATCTCTAATTCTTAGAATGATACGATTTTAGAAAAATAATTGAAATGTCGGATGTGAGGACCTGAAGTTTGTTGCTATGCTCTTTGTTTTGTTTTCCAGTGGAATAACTGGTATCATGAGTCGGGTGAATCTGGGCTCGTCTCTCTGACTCTGGTGCTTGTGTTTGTATTGTGCGGGGGGGGGGGGGGTTTGGACCAACCGAGCCTGATCTGACCTTTAACCCCGAGACTCAGCCACTCCACCGCCTCAACCTCGTTTTACTAAAACTCTTTCAACTGCATCCTGAAACCATTTCCCCAAACTTTCAGTGGTGCCAACTTTATCCACAACACGTAACATCTGCTTTCCAGGACATCCTGCGTTCGCCCCTCTCCCTCCCCTTCTCTCGTTATATTAGTTTATATTGTGCGGGCTCCTGTGTGTGTGTCCGTGTGTGTCTGTGTGTGTGCGAGCTGGCTGCATGGGTCATTGTGCTTCTTCTGTGTGTGTGTGTGTGTGTGTGTGAGTGAGTGTGTTGAAGGTGACGATGAGGATGGATGCAGCCAGGACAGGAAACTGGATTTGATCAGGAAATTCTGACGATCCACAAACACCTTTTAAACGGGCCTTATCAGACACACACACACACACACACACACATGCACGCGCACACACACACACTCACACACTCACACACTCACACACACACACTTGAGGAGCTGAATAGTCCCGTTTTGGTCACAGATAAAAAAAATTTCCACCAAGTCATTTACGTCGTCACAACACCAGAGGTCACCATTCCACACAGAACCAAGACACCAAACCAAAGAGCTAGAGATTCATATTTATCGGTATATTATATATTAGTGTGCTAATGCAGGACTTTGTCAATAGATATAAACTCTCCATGCTTAGAATGTACACATACCACACTATGATTCATCACACAGTTGGTTTTTCAATCAGTATTAGTTTAGTTTATTTGTTCGAGTCCACGCTGAGTTCATAAACGCAGTCTCCTCCATTTTCTTTCACTTCTTCATCGCCATTTTTTTTTTTATTTTCTCTTTCCCATAAGTCGTTTTTGGTCCTTTTTCTTTTCAAACCCCTCTCTTTTAGTGTCACTCTCTCTCTGTCCATCCCTCATTCTTGCACGCCCTCTCTCACCGCCAACGTCACGTCCAGGCCTGTTGCGTCGCTCCGTCGTCATTTTCTTCATCAGCAACAGGAGACGAGAGGAAGAGGAGGATGAACGAGGTTATTCCAGAGCAGCAATGGATGGACGACTGGAAGAGTAGATGAACAGAAGGAGAGAGAGAGACAGAGAGACAGAGAGAGAGAGAGGAAGAGAGGCATCTCGCCCATTGTGCCATCATGAGTTGGTCCTGCTGCAGCGTTGCCATGGAGACATGCTGACCGGTTTCTATGGTTACTCCAACATGGCGTCCAGCTGGTCGGCCAGGTCATCGAACATGCTGCCGATGTCGTCCAGGATACTGACTGTGGTCTTCTGCTCAGCCACAGAGCTACACACACACACACACACACACACACACACACACAATCTTAAGATCTTTGTTTCTTATCTCACCCTGCTCACTGTTTGTTGCTAAGCACCACCAGCCCTAGTTACCGTTGCTATGCCTGCCTGTACTTTACACTAACAGCAGATCCACCATCGTTGAGGCTGATTGTTTATCAATATATTGATTAAACATTTTCTTTTTCTTTTTCGTTTTTGAAAAAACAAATCAAAGAGAGTAAAAAAAGTCCCTGGAGCCGGCCCGTTGATCGTATCTGCTCCAAATGTTAATGGATTCGTCTTTGGTTCAAACCGCACCTGTCTGCTAAGTTTCAAGAAAATCGGTCCAGTACCTTTCGACTGCTTAAAGTCACAAACACACAAAAAAAAAATTAAATTATGAAATCACATTTTCATTAATTAGATCTGGATTTTTTTGGGGATCTGCACCAAATTTCCTACATTAATAAATATAATTTTCCTTAAACATGTTTTTCATTATGTTCCAGAAATGATTCTCAAAGAAAACATGTTAAAGAAGGTGGAAATACGAAATAAAAGAAAATATTTGCTTCTCACCTGTGACTATTTGTGTAGCATGTTGTGTGTACATGTGAATGTGAATGTGTGTGTGTGTGTGTGCTCCTTACTCCTCCTGCCGCAGTATCTTATCCTCCACCGCCCGCAGAGCCGCGGCCAGCGACGCACTGGTCTCCTCCAGCTTCTGATGCACCAGAGAATCCACACAGAAGTCCGGTGATGTCGCAGCAGCCGGCGCCGTCACCCCACCGCCGACCATCCCGCTGTCCACAGACACACCCCCGATGGAGGACCGAGGGGGCTTGACGGGCGGCGGGGTGGGGCTGGGAGTGGCGGGAGTCTGGGGAGTCAGTGGCGTGGTGGGGGTCTGCGGCGTGTGGGGGCTCTGGGAAGACGGGCTCGTCGGTTTGGCATTGGGAGGGCTGGGGGTGTTGGAGGGAGGGAAAGACGGGGGCGAGCTGGTCTGCCGGGCCACCACAGAGTGCTGCTTGACTGGGGCTGGGGCTGGGGTCGGGGAGGGGGGGCTGGTCATGGAGTGGATGAGCTTGGACGGTTTGGGCGCCGTGGGCGGGGGCACCGGTTTCGGCGACACAGGTGGAGGAATCTTCTTTCCTTCCACTACAAAAGAGAGAGAGAGAAAAGAACAATTTACAAGAGCTGCCCCCTAGTGACCGACTGAGATTCTTCAAGTCGAGCATTGGGTTTTTGTTTTTTTTATCAGTGTGCAGTTATTTCCGAGCTAATTTTGGCTCCAGGACGTAACTGCAGTCTGACTCCTCCCCCCCGCAACCCTTGAGGATAAGTGGGACAACTAATGAATGGACGGATCTGATCTAAGTACCTGGACTTCCGGGTGTGCCAGGGCCCGGCAGCGGGACCCTCTTGTTGGCAGGCTGTGGGGGCGTCTGTGGTCCTCTCTTTATCTGCCCCACTACCGGCTTCGGGGAAACTGGCGGCTTCGGTTTTCTCTGCGGAGCTCCTTCATTGACCACTGGGGCTCCTACATCCACGCTGTCCCTGCGAGGAGCAGCGGTCACTGGCGGTTGAGATTGGGGTTGTTGTTGGGGTTGATGATGAGGTTGATGATGTGGTTGAGGTTGATGGTTGGGTTGGGGTTGCTCTGTCACTCCAGCATCTGGGCCACCGGGCACCGTGCGGCGTTTCATGGTGGCAGTGCCGTTCTGGTAAGGTACTGGCTGCGTGGTGTTTGGCAACCCGGTTTCCACGGGCTCTCCGTTAGCGGCGGCCAGCTCTGCGTAGCCCTCGGGCTCCTTGTCGCGGCTCTTGGGTCTTCGCTTGACGGTGGACGACTCTTGGAGGGTGAAGTCGGAGCCGTTGGGGTGGGGCTTGGAGCCGCGCGGCCGTCGCTTCAAGGTCGACGTGGCCTCGATGCCGGCGATGTCCTCCTGGGTGTAGCCACCGTCTCCCTGGGGACCTCCCTCGCCGTCGCCCTGCAGACAAACACAAAATACACACTAACGGAAAATTCATACATTCGTGACAAGGGGTGATTTTTTCACAAATAGTCAAAAACATTGATAAATGGAAAACATCAAAAATACTAACACAACAAATCACGTTATTGTACTACATTACAATAAATCACGATAGAGAGATAAAGAGATAGAGATAGAGAGATAGATTGATAGAGATAGAACGATAGATAGAAGGATAGATGGGTAGATAGATAGAACGATAGATGGATAGAGAGAGCGATAGATGGATAGAGAGATAAAACGATAGATAGATACATAAAGAGATAGATAGAAGGATAGATGGATAAAGAGATAGAACAATAGATAGATAGAAAGAAAGAACGATAGATAGATGGATAGAGAGAATGATAGATGGATAGAAAGAACAATAGATGGATAGAGAGATAAAACTATAGATAGATACATAGAGAGATAGATAGAAGGATAGATGGATAAAGAGATAGAACAATAGATAGATACATAAAGAGATAGATAGAACGATAGATGGATAAAGAGATAGAGAGATAGAACAATAGATAGATACATAGAGAGATAGAAAGAAGGATAGATGGATAAAGAGATAGAAGGATAGATGGATAAAGAGATAGAACAATAGATAGATACATAAAGAGATAGATAGAAGGATAGATGGATAGAAAGAACGATAGATAGATGGATAGAAAGAGCGATAGATGGATAGAGAGATAAAACGATAGATAGAAGGATAGATGGATAGAAAGAACGATAGATAGATGGATAGAAAGAGCGATAGATGGATAGAGAGATAAAACGATAGATGGATAGAAAGATCGATAGATGGATAGAAAGAATGATAGATGGATAGAGAGATAAAACGTTGGCTAGATAAAGAGATAGATAGATAGAACAATAGATGATAGAAAGAAAGATAGATGGATAGAAAGAACGATAGATGGATAAAAAGAACGATAGATGGATAGAGAGATAGAACGATAGCTAAATGGATAGATAGAACGATAGAAAGATAAAGAGATAGATAGAATGATAGATAGATAGAGAGACAGAACAATAGATAGATACATAGATAGATAGCTGGATCGATAGATAGAACGATAGATGGATAGAACGATAGATAGATAGAACGATATCGAGGTTGATAGATAGATAGAAAGAACGATAGATGGATAGGTAGATTGAACGATAAATAGAACAATAGATGGATAGAGAGATAGAACGATAGAACGATAGATAGATAGAACAATAGATCGATAGATAGATAGAACGATAGAGAGGTTGATAGATAGATAGAAAGAACGATAGATAGATGATAGAGAGATTGAACGATAATAGAACGATAGATAGAACAATAGAACGATAGAGAGATAGATAGAACGATTGATAGATGGATAGAGAGAACAATAGATAGACAGAACGATAGATAGAATTATAGATGGAATGATAGATAGAATGATAAATAGAACGGTAGACGAGAGATAGAACAATAGCTAGTTCGATAGATAGATAATTAGAACGATAGACAGATAGATGGAATGATAGTCGGATAGATAGAACAATAGCTAGATTGATAGAGAGATAGAATGATAGATAGAGAGATAGAATGATAGATAGAACGATAGATAGAATGATAGAACGATAGATAGAACGATAGCTAGATTGATAGAGAGATAGAATGATAGATGGAGAGATAGAACAATGAGAGATAAAATGATAGATAGAATGATAGATAGATAGAGAGATAGATTTGACACACACATATATATACATGTATATAGATAGCTACCTGTCCTTCTCCTTCTCCTCGGCCCTGGCGGCGGATCGTTAAGCTTCCCTCCTCTGCAAATGGCAGATTCTCCGATGAACTGCCGCTGCCTCCAGAACTCGGATGGGGGGAGGACGGGGGGTGTGGCGAGGACGAATTTACAGCGGGAGGGGAGGATTCAGGTTCAGGTTGTACGGAGGGACATGGAAGAGCGGAGGGAGTCGGCTGGTTGCGCCTGGCGGCTGCCACCAACTCAGTGACGGGGCCGCTGATGGTTCGCCGTCGGTTCACCACCTCGCCATCCAGACCGATGGTGTCGCGTGGCGTTTTTCCCACCTGGTGGACACACAACCGCGAATCAACAACATCAGTAACAATGTACACCTGACATCATCACCTTCAATGACTCAGACAAAGTGTTCTCCACAATACCTGCAGGAAGTTCTTCTGCAGCGCCATGCCTTTGGCTCCTCCCCCTATAGAAGACATTTCCAACATGGCGGCGATGCTCCTCACACTACCCATGCTGTTCGTCTCCACAGCACCGGCTTCCACGGACACTCCGAGATCGCTGGCTCGCCGCTGTTGGTGGTAAGGCACATCCAGCATCCCGCCTGTCGTGGTGAGTGCGGGCTGCTGTGCGTTGGCGTCCGACAGGTTGGAGTTGGAGCTGGAGATGGCTGAGCTGGAGCGTTTGGGCGGGGGTGGGGGTGGGCCTTTCTTCTTCTGACGCAGAGCGAAGGACAGCGTCTGGTTGCGGTTGGCGTTCTTGTCCTGGTTTCGGACAGAGTGGCTGCGACTGACGCGGTGGGTCACTGTGGCGTATTTACCTCCTTCCCCTCTGACGACCATCGAGCTCTGACTCACAGCCGCATCCGCTTCTCCTTCACCTCCTCCGCCTCCGCGTCCTGCCCGGTCATCACACTCGCCGTCCGACACGGCGTATCGGTTGAGACTGTGTGCACGTTTCTTCTGGAGCGCCGAGGGTTCTGCTCCTTCTTCCTCGGCCAGTTCGGCCTCTGGCGGGAGGCAGAGGAGAGGGACCTGTGGTTGCGGACTCTCCCGGACCTCCGCCCCCTGCGCCTGCGGGTGATGTTGAGGGTTTGCCTGTTGCGGTGGCTGGACCGGAGGCGGCTGCTGCTGCTGCTGCTGCTGCTGCTGCTGAGGACCCGGAGCGCCACGGTGGGTCGGAGATTGAGGGGGGTGTGAGCGCGGCGACTGAGGTCTCTCCCCATGGATGAACTGAGGTTTGGTTTTGGACTGCGAGGAAGCTGTGCTCTGGACGGAGGAAGTGGAGGAGGAAGATGAGGTTCTAGACTTGGTGGGAGTGTGAGGCGGCGTGTAGGGAGGGGCAGGCTGGGAATGGGAGTGGGAGTGACGGTGTTTGCCTTGAGAGGAGGCGCTGCCCCTGTGGGAGGAGGTGCTTCCCTGGCTACTCTGCTGCCTCATAGTCCGTGCCTCCTTCTTAGGCGGGCCAGTACCTCCTCCCCCACCTCCTGCCGTCACCTCATCATGGTCTTTACTGACGCTGCGTGTGCGTTGAGCTTTGACCTCCTGACATGGCTGCGTCATCGCACTCTGTAGCTCGGTGCTCAACTCGCTGTCCTGGAAGGTGCTCATCTTTGGAGACATGAGCTCTAAAGAGAAGGAGAGGATGTTTGACCAGTGCATGATCTCACTGATACAGAAGTTTAGATCTTATTAGAAGTTTATCCTGATTAAACTGTCATCTGTTGCTCACCCTCTGGAGGCGGGCTGTCCATGGACGCGACTTCCTGCTGCTGTGCGATTGGTGGGGGCTTCTTTCGGAGGGAGCCCCGACCGTCTGATCCGCGCTGCATCTCAGCCAGTCGCTTCACCGCCAGCATCAGCTTCTTCTGGTGGCCTTTATCATCAACAGACAGGAACCACGGTCTTATTTAGTTAGGAAAAGTAGAATGTGACTAATTGTTGATGTCTGAACTTCTCACCGTGACGCTAAGACTTGAGCTCAGCCAATGGAGAAAACTTAATTTGGCTGCTTCTATTCAACTTGCTAATGCTGCTCACAGACACCAAATTTGATTTGTATGATAATCTTTCCTCTTTCCGCCCTCCAACCAAATACGCCGACGCCAGACCAGGAATATCTTGAACACATGATGTGTTATAATGTGTAAAACCTTGGAAACCCTCAATAAATGTAGAGTCACTCCACCACTAACCACTTATCTCTGCTAGCTCCCGGTTCTCAGTAAAGTTTTTACCATCACAGCAGCTCCGTTTGTTAGAAAAGACTTTGAGGAAGACTTTCAGTACTGTAGTCGTGATGACGTTCTGATGCTTCGAAGGGGTAACTGTAACTATCGAGGAGGTGACTCTATACTCCAAAGTAAAAAATGCAGCATGGAGTATAACTGTACGACTTACCCAGTTTTGTGACGCCTATTTCCTGCAGGTCCTCCCAAGTGATGTCAGTGATGAAGTCGATGTTCTCGTAGCCGTTCTGCACTAACACCTGGTGGTACTGGTTTAGACCAATGGCAGACAGCCACTCTCCTAGATTGGCCTATAGGAACACCAGGAGTATGACTGGTCACCAGGCTAGCCAGCAATAAACCAATCACCAATTAACAGATCTACCATTAGAACTATTATAATAACCATAGACTGTAAACAAAGATGAGCGACATGACTGCTCCGCAAATGTGAAGCCAAAGTGTCTTGATCGCCCCCTGGTGGCTGGCTGCAGTATAGGTCTCCATCCCCCGATCATCACTGCACACACTCCAAACGCACAAAATGGAGGCGTTTGTTTCCGGGATATTTTGGCTTCACTTCTGGAAAGTGGGAGGAAGTGAAGACGCGTCGTCCAACTTTATTTACAGTCTATAATGAGTTGTACCAACTACTACATTCAAACTGTTATTTTGTCCAGCAGGAACACCGGAAATAACTTTTCTGGATAGTGGGAGGAAGTGGTCATGTGCCGTCAGCGTCTAACCCTCTACCAGGTAAACGTCTCTGGTCATCATGTGCGTGTTTGTGTTTTACTCACAGGTTTCTGATCAGGCAGCCACTCTGTGACGCTCAGCTTGTTGATCTCTGAGGTCATTTTCTTCCTGTGACCTGGTTTAGTTATTCCAATCGCAGTCAGATCCTGAACACACATAAACACGCACACGTGAGGACTGCAGCAGGTACAGAAGTGACACGTGGAACCTCCAACACGCCAGCAGTCTCCATCCGTCATTCATTCATCAACACACGCAGAAAAACCCCGAACACAGAGAAACGAGAGGCAGAGCGACGTCTAATGGAAGATTCTGCCGGTCGAGGAGAAAAGAGCAGAAATGAAAATGTAGCAGAAAAAAGCGAAGGAAGCAAAGGAAAAATGTTTCGGGGGAAAAGGAAGCAGTCAAAAAAATAAAAAAATCCAATTCTCCGTGAGCACATCTATATTCAAGTCCATGTTTTCTTTTGTGAATAAACTTACTCACTGACGATTTCTGTTTACACACACACACACACACACAGACACACACACACACACAGACAGACACACAGACACACACACACAGCTGCATTACTCATACATAAGATACAGATGTGACACAAACTGTGGAAGGGACGAGGACTTTTATCCTCCAGTAACAAATCTTTTTTTGGGTCAGCTCAGCCCTGAACTCTTCATCATGCACAACTACAACAGGAGTGAGCTCATGTGCACAAATAATTTATAAAGGCCATAAATTATTTGTTAGTAGGTGAGTGTGGCAGAGTCGTTCCCGTCCCTCGGAGCAGGGGCAGCAGTGTAGAAGGTGAGGGGGGGGTCAGGGGGGGGGGGGGGGGGGGGCGCAGGGATTCATTTTTACATCTGTCGTAAATTAAGCTGCGTTTATTTATCTGCACACTTCAACATTTAACTTTGAGTGAAATAAAATGAATGAAAGCAAAGAGTATAAGATGCTTTGCAGTTTGTTTTCATCAGTTCATGTTGTTGAAGCAACTGAATCATTATAAATTTCTGGATATGAAGCTACAGCCAGCAACAATTAACACAGCTGGTCCTTGGAAAGGCTTCTTATTCTTATTATTTCCAAATTGGAAAACTGCTTTACATTAATTAACAGATTTGATTTTTTTTTGGACTACCGGTGCAGTGACGACAGTTTCAAGGGTACAAGGGGTCAGGAGGTCAACACCAGGTGAGGTCAGGGCAGGGAGAGGACAGCTGAGAGACTTTGTCTGAGTGGTTTAATCGTGTTTATTTCACATGCATCTGGAAAACATCGAGGACAGCACAAATCCCAATGTTTTCCGTTGTGGTCCTTGGAGGTGGCTGCGACCTCAGGGGGTCAGGGTTCAGGTGCCTTACCTCTGGGGTCATTCGGCTAATGGTGGGCAGGTCATACCCAGCGCCCACGAAGTTTGGAGCGTAGACCTGCAGCTGAAAGTCGCTCAGCCATTGGACAACGGCCTCTGAGCTCTACGGGAGAGAAGACAGGGGGGATGCGGTCACTGGCACCGTGTCTGTTACTTTAACAGCCACGCTTCCTCGACAGGGCCGAGTACAAACCACAATATAGTTACTACAGCAGGGGACCGTTTTCTCAGATCTGTCGCTATTTTACCTCTGTATCTCTGCACTAATGTCACAAAGACAAATCCTTTCACTTTTCTGGATGATGGAATAACAGCAGGACTATCAGGTTTAGTTTACGTCAAACCAAGTCAGTAGCCATCTAGCATTAGCTGCTTTCAGCATTTAGTCAGTTCACGTTAATGCTCTCACTCAAAATCCTGCGCTTGCACTCAAATATTCTCCTGCTTCTAATCTTCTACTCACGCTGCTGCTGATTGGAATAGTTGACGTAGTTTCCTGAAATGTTTTTGTTCTAAATGTTGAAGCTGACACTTTTATTCTTTTCATCCTCCCTCCATCTTTTTCCTCATTCGTCCTTTTGACACATTGTCCCTAGAAGCTGATGGATGCTCCTCTCCCTCTTTCTTCCTCTTTAGCCTGTCGAGGGGAATATTAGGACGCCGAGGAACCACGAGCTAACAGATGGCCATGAGAACATGGCTTACATGACACACACACACACACGCAAGTGATTCACACAAAACTACCACAACCACCTGCTATTTAAATATGCTCCGTGACATGAACATAAATGTCTCCACACATATAAAACACACGCTACAGTAAACGTCAGACTACTGTACATGGTGTAAGCTCTGACTACACACACCATGTATACTGCTGGGCACCTTTCAGCCAGCCAACACACACACACACACACACACACACTGAGTTGCCTGAGGTGCACCGAGCAACGTTTGAATTGGAGAATATCTATTTCTGCAAAAAAATAAAAACTCTGCAATGGAAGAAGAAAAGCTGCAACTAAAAGGAGTGAGTAAGGATGGACAGCAGGTCGTAGATAAACGAGAGAAGGACAGGATTCTCTCTCACACACACACACACACACACACACACACACACACACACACATACACGATTCCTCGTCCAGAGACTCATTAGGACAGCTCCGAGGATCCTCCACGCTCACACTCACCGTATCGTGGCTGCATCCGAACACTCGCAGCACGGACGAGGCCAGTTGCGAGAGAAACCACTGGGACATCTTGGTGTGTGTGTGTGAGTGTGTGTCTGTGTGTGCACGTACAAGTGGGAGAGTGTCGCTGTTCAAGTGACTCAGGAGCTACATTCTCATCACGCTGCAGTTACAGACTCGTGACTTTCATGCTGGTGAATTTCTCCTCACTGTGTCTCTGTGGACTGAATCTGTGGTACTGTCCTACCTTCCCCTCGCCTGGCACCTCCCCCTTCCTGGTTGCCGCGGCGTCATAAGGCGGCGCTTCGTGGAGGGGACACCCCGATTGGCTCGACGTCCGAGAGGAGCTGGCGGAACCTGCTGGGAGAGATATCATTGGCACGTTAGTCAAGATGTGAGAAGCGAAGCGTCGGGCAACAGATGAGTCCGTCCATCGATGAACTGGTCTCTGGTCAGTCTCCTTCACTGCTTCACCAATCAGATTCTCACTTTCCAACATATAATACATGTTCTCAACCAATCACACCCGTCTGTAATCCCTCCTACATGCCCTGCCTTGGCCATCTGTCTGTTAAACCAGCCAGGATCTGTGTGTGTCTGTGTGTGTGTCAGTGTGTGTGTGTCTGTGTGTGTGTGATATGATGATATTGTTTTTCTAACCCAGTTCTCTCACTGGTTGGTTCTCATCACGTCTTCCTACCTGCAGGTTGGTCTACAGACTTCGACTGCTCCAGGAGATGCTCCTTCGCTTTGGCCGACTGGGACAAGACTGTGGCGAGAAGCTGCAGAGACACACACACACACACACACACACACACACACACACACACACATCTTACATTTTGTTGCATTGCAGTGACATGACTAGATTTCTTTGACCAATCAGAGCACTATGATGAATGTACGTATCCAGTAAAAACACAAAATGTTAAGAATTCGATTTGAGTTCCGAACACTTGAATTAACTCAGTTTTTGGTCTCCACCAACTCCTGGGGAAGATATCTACACTAATGTTTGTGAAATTGTGTTTTCATTTTGTCTTGGACGAGTCTCTGGTGACATCAGACCACGTGAGGCTGCCCTCTCTTTGATTCTAACTTTTTATATATTCGATATTCAGATTATTTATTTTAAAACTAACGTTGTACGACTTTAACCTGACACATCACAAATGATCACTAAATAATTTGCCTTTAAGGCCGTTCGAACTCCAGTAAATCACGATCGAGCTTCATATATTATTTACCGCTTCAGTCTGCAGGAAACTTTCCTGTTCGTATATTCACAATTAATTAGCTACAGTCGCTCTCAGAGAACATCGATGTCCTCGCAGAACAACGTTCCCTCGGCGGGGAAAGAAATTGGTTGGCTACCTTCTTGTGTTTGCATTCAGAAACACACAAAAATGAGGTAGATTTACGAGCGTAGCGACATTATTCACATAATCAAACGTCAGTTCTGAAGCTTCGAGTGTGAGCGCTGATGAGAAGTGAAAGAAGAGACGGAGAGAAGACTTGAGCTGCACTGAGCTCTGATTCTGGATGTTTTAAAAACTGCTTCTCTTGCAGCTTCAGACTAACAACATCACGGCTCTGTGTGTGTGTGTGTGTGTGTGTGTGTGTGTGTGTGTGTGTGTGTGTGTGTGTGTGTGTGTGTTGTACCTTAACCCCTTCGGCCTGTGCATGGAGGATGTGTGTGGCACTGCCAGCACTCTGACCGCTGCCTGATGACCTCACGCTCGTGACACTGCCAGAGCTGCCCACACTGCTGCGGTCCCCACCTGTAACACACACACACACACACACGTACACACACACAAGCACACACACACACACACATATAGATAACAGCCATAACATACAAACATGCATTCACACACACATGCAACCACCCAAACAAAATGTATTGATTTTGTGTATAGAAATGCACATGTGCAACAAATGAATGGATGCACACACACGCACAAAGACACACACAGACACACACACACACACACACAGAGACACACACACACACACACACACAGTGGTTTAGCTAACATCCAAAGCATCGTGGGAACAGGTGTGACTCTCCACTGAAATGCACCGGGCAGCGTGTGGTTGATGAACTTGATGGACGGAGGAACAGACTGTCGGACGACTGGAGGACAAACAGAAGAGACGTAACCAAGACACAACTTTTACTTTAACAGACACACACACTCTCTCTCCATACGCCCAGTTACACACACACACACACACACACACACACACACAGACTGTCGACCAATGCAGATGGCTGCAGTCCTACACACTGAGGCCACTGAGTTGAGTTCAGATGGAGGGATAAGCATGGGAGACTGTCAGGAGCAGGTCAAAGGTCAAAGAGTATCTGAAAGCCTTCACACATCATCACAGAGACACGGATGGATTCTGATGAAAGCTGGAGCCAGTCAGAAAGTTTTTGAGCGGATGTCAGATACTGTTTGACCCCTGCTCAGAGATTAAGGAGTCAGGAGTTGAGGGCTCAGCGCAGCGCGGCTTCGTTACCTGCCACTGGCTTGCGCAGTACCCAGATCTCTTCATTGGAGCCTCCATGGGGCCCGCTGGACGGGGTAGGAGAGCTGTGAGGACTTGCCTCTGAACCGCGACAACCTTCAACACAGAACACCAGTGTTAGCCACTAGCGACCCTAAACTGGCCCAGGAAGCAGAGCTATCGTGTCGGGGCAACGGAAAAACTTAACAGAAACATATCATCATCTTCTTGAGCTGAATGACAAACGTGTTAGAGTGCAGCTGCCTATTCGCACGTCCAGGAGACACGTCCAGGAGACACGTCCAGGAGATACGCTGCTAAACGAGCTTTTTTATGTCTCTGATGAATTTAAGTTTACTAATATTAACGCCGAGTTGCTGCCATTCGTGGTTATTACTGTGTGGGTTCGAATCCCAGGTCGGCCGGGGTCTCTCTGTGTCTCCGGCTTCCTCCCACGGTCAGACATCAGTTTAACTGGAGACTCTCAATCGACACCCTAACGACCTGAGTGCACCCCGCCTCTCGCCCAGTGTCCGCTGGGACTGATGGATGGATGTATATTATTATAAGTCTCTCGTGATGAGGTTAACGATCTCACTCTGAGCTGAAACACTGAAGGGCCTGAAGCCAAAACGAGCTCGAGCCACTCTTCATATAAATATATTGATTATTGCAGCGTTGACGTTTTTAGCCATCATCAGGGTGAGAGAGAGAGAGAGAGAGAGAGAGAGAGAGAGAGAGAGAGAGAGAGAGAGAGTGAAGGAGTCAGGAGGGACTGAATTAAAAAATAAAAGTATATAATAAGATATATTATATGTAATAAGTGACAGTTCCTGGGTTTATTCTCAGCAAAAATGACAGAATTGCCCGAATATTCGCCCCAAAAAAACCAAATGACGATGGAAAATATATTCGTCACATGACTCTGACGGTTACGTTTAGATTTAGCTTCTCTCGTGTGTTTCTCTCCACCGCGTCTAGAATCATGGTTTTTTTTCCATTTAGAAACTGAAGCGTGTGGAACATGTTGACCGATCATGGACTTGACGGCTCCGACTGAAAAATATCGTCGTGGACGAACTTTGTCGTCGGCCTGATTTTCTGTCACGTGGCGGTTTTTTTAGAAAGTTAAGGTCAAAAGTAAGTTTGAGTGAAGCACAGAGGGGCCGAGAGAGGAGCTGACGGAATTTCATACTCACACACTTTCATACTCACACACACACACACACACACACAGAAAAAAATACAGCATATACTGTGTATAGATATATGAAAACATTTATATACTCATAGTACATAAATAAATCCAGAACATGAATATCTGTGTATATACACATAAATACTATAATGTACATACACATACATATATAATGCATCCGTTAGTGTGTGATTATATATGTCAAGCCTTGAATGGAGCTGCTGTAGTGCATTTGGAGAGTGTCATAAACCATTATAACCTTAACGAGGGATTATAAATGGTTTATGGGAGTGACCCACAGAGCTCTGGAGAAACACACACACATATATAAAAACACTCCATTTGTTTCACAGCGCCTTCCTGTGGCCATTTTGCATCCCTCCAGGCGACCTCGGACACAGGACGGGTCTCAGTTTGTTTTGGCCTCCTCTGATTAAATCAAAGAGCTCACTTCATTTGTCAGTCGTTATGTTTTCCTCTGCGACAGGAAATTGAGTTTTACTTTCCCTGGAGGAGACAAAATGGCCTCGAGTGAAGGTTCCCAGGGTTCAGAGTTTCAGGACCTTACCTGCAAAACACTCCGGGTGACATTTTCCCACAACACATTTGTGTGTTTGACATAATTACGCTTGAGGATTTAAACTCGGAGATCGATGCACGTGTGTCTAATGATAATATTATGAGCTGGTTAGAGCGAAGAGGAGTTACAGAAAATATCACCCGTTCATGTTCAAACTCTTTGTTTCAGCAAATAATTACAAACATTTTCACTTTTTATAAGAACAAAGTTTGACTCAGTTATTCCTGCCGCTCAGCAGAACCGCACACACACACACACACACATCCACACACAACCCTAACCTTAACCAATACACTCTGTCTTTCTATTGCTGTGAGGACATTGGTTGACATAATGCGTCCCCTTACCCTAACTGTAACCATCACCGTCTACTCACCCCAACCCTCGCACAAACCAAAACCAAACACTCATCTGAAGAAATGTCCCAACAACCATAGAAAGACATGTACACACACACTCTCTCTCTCTCTCTCTCTCTCTCACACTGAGGGTAAAAGTGCACGGTGGGTAAAGTGGCACTTACATGATCAGACATGACGATAACACACGGGACAAGGACAGAACAGAAAAGTGTCTGGTGGGGAAGTTGTGCGTTGGGTATGTGAGTGTATGAAACGAGGAGGGTCGTCCGAGGAGCAATGACGAGAGGGAAGAAAGAGGAAGGAAGGAAGGGAGGAAGGAAGGAACGAAGGAAGGAAGGAAGGGATAAAAAATAAACCGAAAAAGGACGAATAACTCAAACACAAATAAACTCAGGTGAAATGAGGTTTTGGGGTAAAATGGTTAATTTCCCTTCGCAGCTGAAATCTGTTCTTGAAAAACTCTCCTGTTAAGTCTCTACTTTACTGCACCACGTTACTCTACCAACCGTGGAGGTGCTTCCTGCTGCAACGCTGTTCTCTACGAGAATAATGTTGTGATGTCACAACGATAAGTTCGTAAGTAAGATTAAAATCTGTGATAATATCAGGGAGGAGAACCTGCGCCCTTCTGGATTTTAAAATCAAAGTCGACCACGACCAAACATTTCCTCCGAGTCCAAATGGATCTGTCTTCTTGTAATATTACAACTTTATTCAAATTATTAAATAAAATAACTGTTTATTCTGGCAAAATGATGATTCTATCCTCATTCCATATCCTGTGTGACTACTTCACTTGATTCTTGACATCTCTGTCAAGTAATACTGTAATAAATAATAATAATGTAATACTCCTCTCTCAGTGACAGACGAGCTGAAATGCCGTCCATAAATAACCTGAAACACAGAGATGGATTTTCATTCTAATATCAGGAGGAAAATAACTTGATTTAATTACAATCTGAGCCCTTAAAGGAAAATGTTTTCTGGACCTGAGCTGTGTGACTGGATGAGTCAGATACTGAGCTACAGACTGATCCGACCTGAAGCTTCCTCTGGCTCTCGTTTATGAAGATGACAACAGCAACAACAGAAAAACAAAAGTTACACAGCATGAGCAACACATAAATTACATAAATAATGATCCATAACAATAAAACTTTAATGGATGCCTCCGACATTTACAACAGCGATTAGAATCTGACGTGACCAATAGAATGTTTATCATCAGAGACGTAATCAAACAAACCAGCGGAAAGCATCCCTTGAAGTTTTAATAATAATAATAATAATAATAATAATAATAATAATAATGAAAAGGGGGTGTGTACCTGGGGCAGTGGGTGTGTCTCCCTGTGGGGTTGTCACGGGCGACCTGCTATAGCCAAAGGAAGTAAAAAGTGGAAGCAGTGGCTGATGGGAATGTGGTGGAGGAGGAGGCGGTGGAGGCAGGATATGGATCTGATGGAACGTGGTGTCGTTGCCGTTGACTACCGCGTTGGCAGGGGCAACCGTCGCCGGGGGAACCAGCGGTATCTTTTGAAACTGTTGAGTGCAAATGACTGTGCTGGCCAAACCTAGATAACAGCCACCGTGACGACACACCGACACACACGCACACACACACACACGCACACACACACACACAGCCAGCCGACAGTGAACCAGCGCCACGGAACAAACAAACAACAGAACACAGAGTTACACAGAAGAAAAAGGGGGAAAACACAAAATTAAAAACAAAGGCTGAAGTCACAAAATCAAACAAAGAAATGAAAGGTGGTGAAGAACAGGACGGACGACAGAGGACGAGAAGGAGACGACGAACAAACATGGCCGTCGTTAATGAAATGTGGTGAAAAGGAAGAATCTGAAAAACACCTCGAGTTAATATATCATGTAAAATCTAATGTGCTAATAAGACAATATAGATATGTTATAATAATAATAATGTTTGTACAGTTCGTCCATTAGTGTCATTACTTAAGATAAGTAAGATATTTTTTCCTGAGGGTTTTAAAGTGATAACATGTGTAAGAATAAAAGAGAAGTTGTACACAAAAACAAGGTCAGTATGATGCAGTATAGGTCATAAGCCATGCCTTCTCCATGTTAGTGGATGGCACACGTGGAATCATTTGGTTTGAATTAGTTCCAGAGCTCCACGCCAAGATGTGTGAAGATGGCAGCGTCTTCATTTCTGGATCGTGGGAGGAACCAGTCTGTTGTTCTTTATCTCTAACGCTCAAACAGTCATTGTCACTAACTCGTGTGACTCCTTGTAGTTTATGTGCGTGAGTCACATGAAAGGACTTCTGGTCGTCTAAATGAGCTTCTGCTTAATCGCTGCTCAAAGAGAGAGTGAGGAGGAACGACCAGGAGAAAACAAAAATTAAAAATGGATGAAAAACAGCTGAGTAAATGAAACCTCCCACTGGAACAGCTGGTGTGTGTGTGTGTGTGTGTGTGTGTGTGTGTGTGTGTGTGTGTGTGTGTGTGTGTGTGCTGATGTTCACTGGCAGAGATTCATCGTCGAGCGAGTCCTCCGACTGTTTCTGCTTCTACTCAACAACGAACTGCGCGTTCGGACAAACGCAGCCGTGGAGCGAATGGATGAAACAGAACGTCGAGAGAATAACAGATAATGGAGAGTTTCATGAAGCGGACAGTTACAGAGAGACAGACTGAGACGGGCAGACATGTTTCTACAGAGAGACAGACAGATGGACAGTCAGAACAACCAGGTCTACACACACACACACACACACACACACACACACACACACACACACACACACACACACACACACACACACACCAGTTGAAACCATCTGAGCCTCCGTGTAGCGGTGCAGTGATGGATGCATGTACATGAGCTCATTGTGTTGATCTAAGATGGAGGATGGAGGTTTAGCTCTGGCCGCTCTTCTCACCTGTTGGGTTACGAGACCTGGTTTTACTCGTGTCTCTGTCGATCTTTATCAGCTGCTTGATTTAAAGGCGCAACGTTCACGCACATGCATGTATGAGACGTGTCTCAGTTCAGCGGCCGAAGTGCGACGAGTCTGCTCACTTTCGAAATGTCCTACAATAATTCGAATACGAGAATTCACTGCGCTTCACTGACAAACTGCTTTTTTAAAAGAGGTAAAGTCGCTGGCGAGAGTTGAGACGGTTCACATTTTTAAAAAACAACAACAACAAGGGGCATTAAAACTTTCTCATCGTGTCCAACTTCAGCTCTGTTGCCAGGCAACAGCAACACGAGCGGGATGGGTCGGCGACGCCTTCGTGATTTACGAGGCCGACGGAGGAGGAGGAGGAGGAGGAGGTGGAGGAGGAGGAGGTGGACTTTGTGTCCTCCGAGCCCCTGAACTGAGACACAGCTGAAGCATGAGACTGAAACTGACTCATTAACCATCGGATGCTGAAGCGTTTCCTCCTCACGGTGTTTAACGCAGATCAAGATCTAAATGTGGAGAATCAACATTCCTGCGGTTTTAACAGAACATGTGTAAATTATTATTCTGATTCGCCTTTTATGTGTGTTCATTCAGCTGTTAATGCCAAGTGTGTTGTTGTTTTTATTTACAGTATATATGTAAGTTTGTCTGTTCTCTCTTCAACATCAACATGAAATTAAATCTAAGGAACTGACTCGGGTTCATTTTGCTGAAATCAGTGAATGAACGCTGTTAAATGATTCGAGGTGAAAAGCTGCTGCTCTGAGGAGTGAACCGCCTGATTCTCATGTTCTCTGTGTTTCTCTGAGGTTCAGTTAAACGTTGTGGTGGAGGTGAAGTGGAAATGGTT
>NC_091097.1:1547500-1557500 GCF_024713975.1 Paralichthys olivaceus | reverse complement strand
TCTGTCTGTCCATTCATCATCCATCCATCATCCATCTGTCTGTCCATTCACCCATCCATCATCCATCCATCATCCGTCCATCATTCGTCTGTCTGTCCATCCATCCATCTGTCGGTCCATTCATCCATCCATCCGTCCATCCATCTGTCCATCCATCCATCCATCCATCCATCCATCCGTCCATCCATCTGTCCATCCATCCATCCATCCATCCATCCATCCATCCATCCATCTGTCTGTCTGTCCGTCTGTCTGTCTGTCTGTCTGTCCGTCCATCCATCCATCCATCTGTCCGTCTGTCTGTCCATCCATCCATCCGTCCAACCTCTTAGCAGTTGTTTGATCTCTCTGCTGGCTTGTGTTGCAGTGAACTGGTAGACGATGTCCAGAGCCGTCTGGCTGTAAGTGTTCCTCACTGTGGCGTTGATGCCGCTCTGTGGAAGAGAAGTTATTCTTATTATCATTATTATAATAATATAATAATAATATTACTTATTATCTTGAGGAACACAGAAGACGAGGGTTTACATTTCTGAGCTCTTACTGCTAACTGTCAATTTATGTTACTACCAAAAACAAATATATCTTGTATCTAAAGTATTTATTTATACAAAGAACACACACTATCCAGTTCCCCATAAATTAGAGCCCCCCCCCCCCCCATACTAATTAAACACCCCGGGGCGTCAACAGAATATAATCCGTGCTCGCTCGTTCGCTGTAGCTCTTCTACTAATTACAACCTCCCCATGTTTTTGATTTTCAGGCGAGTTCATTGTGAAGACGCTTCGGGGGCAAAGACTCGTAACCTTTAACAGGCCGGGATCTAAACGACGAGTTAGTTTCTCCTGCGAGAACACAGACAGTCATTAAAGCGTATCGTCTCGCTTGCTTTCAAACAAACATCCACAACGATGAATGGTTTCCCTCTAAGTGCGGCTGTATCGGTGTCAGGTGGTCTAGCAGCTCAGTTACACTCACGTCCAGCAGGAGTCTCACGGCGTCGGTCTTGCCGCAGAGAGCAGCTTCATGCAGAGCTGTGCCAGCTTTGGTCTGTCTGTTGATGTCGATACCTGCCTGGATCAGCAGTCTGGTTGGGGGGAGAAGCAGAGAGCAGAGGGGGGGAGGAGAGGGTGAGTCGTGTCAGACGTCTGCATCCTGTCTGTGTCTCTGAGTCGACGTGTTCGTCTCCTGAACAAGTAAATCTTTTGACATTGGAAACAAACCCGGTCTCGCTCTTCGATGAGATGTGCAGTCATTTCCTGAGGAGTTTTGGCAAACGTCACTCAAACTGGAATAAATGCTGAATTTTTTTGGGGGGACTATTTTCATCTGCGGATTAATGCACGTTTGATGAGAACCTCTGCAATCTAATTGCTTCCAGGCTTCATCTGGGAGTGAGTATGAAACAGTGTGTGCAGAGCTGATGATCCCAGAGACGCAGTGGGCTCCTTCACTGAGGTTTGGCATCGTCAGGACTCTTCCCGGACCATCGGGAAACCAAGAGGCGAACAAATGTCTGGCTGCTGGGCTGTACCCCACCTGAACGACTACCTCCCCGACCAGAGCACAGACAAGCGAAAACCAACCAAATGAAAACCTTAGATTGTTGAATGCACGAGGCTACGGCGTTATTGTAAAGTGTAATCTCATTTGAACGTTCTGGAGATCGTTGTGAACGTGTCTGATCTGAAAACCCTTTGCTGTGTTCGTCATATTTGAAAACTCAAACTACAGTTCACGTCTGAAAAACGTAGACACACTCGACGAGGATGGAAATGGCCCATGTGGTGTGTGTTTACTGCCGTGACGCACCGCTCGTCCCAAAGCCTTGTGCTGAGTCCTGACATCACCACGACAACAACTCTCAATTTGCCTTGAATTTATTTTCCAAATGTGGAGTCTGGAAAAATGAGCCTCCTCTGAGAGGAGATTACAAAGAGTTGACATTTGGCGGAGCGGGACGCGGCGTTTCCAGTCACGTCAGCTGTCTCCGAAACGTTTCGAGGAGCGGCGAATTTCTTCCATTGTTCCTTCAGTGTTTTGGGTCCAACTGTTGCCCTGTTGTGTTACACACAAGCTCAGGGTGTGTGTGTGTGTGTGTGTGTACCTGATAATGTCTATGTGTCCGTTCTTGGCGGCCAGGTGAAGGGGAGACGTCCCGTTGGGGTCGGTGGTGTCTCCTTTTTTTGGCTCCAGCAAAGCAGCACACATGTTACTGGACAGTAACAGCTGGACCACCTACACACACACACACACACACACAGACACACACAACATAAATACATTAAACAAATTAAAATACTAAAACTTATATGATATGAACAAATCCTGAAAAAACAAAGGTTCTTACCCCAACTCTGCCGAACTCACAGGCCAGGTCCAGAGGGGTTTTCCCCGCATTGTCCACAATACACGGGTTGGACTGGTGCTGCAGCAACATCTCAGACTGGAGACACAGAAACAACACGATGCTGAAAAACTTCCAGGACAAAACCTGAGAGGGTCACGAGACATCGTTGTGCGACGTGCACTCAAGCACAAGCGGCTTCTCAGACACACACGTACAGAAGAACATCTTGATGTTGAGAATCAAAAGCTCTACACGTCGTCCCCACGACAGCAGAGCTGAGCAAAACAAACATGCGCACACAAATATAACTTTAGCTTCTATTAATATGCTTTAATCTTTTTAGGTTTGCTTGGTACATTTCCTCAGAGAGGGACGTCAGCAGGCTGTTTGCATGAAGTTGAAGAGAATTTATCCCCGTGTTAATGCATCGCTGTGAAATCAAGGAAAGAGCTTAATATCCTCAGCAGAGGAATTCTTTCATTGTGCTTTTAGTTTTTTTAATTCACATTAAAAAAAAAAGGCTCAAACATCGTCTGCCGGGTCGTTTTCTATTCATCTGACTTTAGTCCCAGTTCAACACGTGGTTACTTAATCTGGTCAGTGTCTCTTCAGCGTTTGTGACTGTGAGCGTCCTCTGGTTCTCTGCTGTATTGTTGTTTCTCTGGTATAGAGCTGCAGCAGCTCTGCAGTGTTTGTCCCAGACTTTTACTTTTTTTTACAGATTTGTCACTGACAGTCGCTGCAGCTGGAAACAACTCGATGACACAGCTCAGGAACAAACACAAGAGTTTAAATGGATCTGGTTCCAGAAGTACATTTCTCCACCTCGGGTGATAATCTGAATCTCTGAGTGACGTCGCTCTGCTGCTGTCACTCACCACGTCGTAGTGGCCGTGCTGCGCCGACAGGTGCAGAGGGATCTGTCCTTCATCCGATTGGCCGTTAACAGACGAACCAGATTTCAGCAGCATCTTCATAGGCTCCGCCTTCCCCTGCCAGGCTGCGTAATGCAGAGGCCGCATACCTGCACAAGCAAACACACACACACACACACTTAATCTGTGTTTAAATGTGTGTGTGTGTGTGTTGGGGGTGCATGGGGGTGTGTTTCGCTCTCACCTTTCTGGTCTCTGATGTCGACAGCAGCCTGAGACTCCAGCAGCACAGAGATGAGCTCCAGGTTCCCGTTGAGAGCCGCATGATGCAGCGGAGAAAACCTGGAGTACACACACACACACACACACACACACACAAACATGTTGTGGTTACATTTGTGTATTCACTTATTTCCCATCCTTTCTTTAAATGGGATGTCTCCAGATTCAGGTTTGCAGGTTTGGACTAGAACAAACAAACTAGAACACACATCCAAAAGCAAACACACACACACACACACACGCATGTCACGTGGTAATGTCATGTTATGATGTCATGTCATGTTATAATGGTAAAGCTTGACATGACGAATAGATTGAAGAGGATTAGGACCAAACATCTGATGTGTCAGGCGACAAAGTTGGGACGATGGGGGATGAAAAATATGCACAAGTGTGTGTGTGTGTGTGTGTGTGTGTGTGTGTGTGTGTGTGTGTGTGTGTGTGTATGTGTGTGTGTGTATGTGTGTGTGTGTGTGTGTGTGTGTGTGTGGAGCAGCATACTGAACAGTGCAGCTATCCCACAGTGACCTGCTCTAGTTCATTCACTACAGATTGCTTGTGGGCGGCTGTGGCTCAGGAGGTGGAGCGGGTCGGTAGTTCGATCCCCGGCTCCACTCGCACGCATTTTTGTCGTATTAGAGCACAACTGTGTTTGTTTCCTGTCAAGTTAACGACACTGTTTCCTGTTACTGTGCGATCTCATATAAAGTGCTGCTTGTTCCGTCTTACTGGAGTCCTGAACAATCACTGTAACTGTTTCTATAACGTTTAACTCGTCGTGGGTCTGAAATATCACTGTCAGTTTAGAGTTGAGATAATCTGACCACACACACACACACACACTATGATACTGATTTCCTAAAGGTCGAGAGTGGTCTGTCCGCTTGTCACCACGAATCACATCCGCCTGGACACATTTCGAGGTTTCAGAGGAACGAACATCAACATCTCGTGCATCTCATGTCTTCTCTCGTGCCCCCCCCCCCCCCCCTCGCAGGGTTAAACAGGGATACTGTTACACAGGCCTGAATAATGCAGCACTGCAGAGTGTGTCAGTGGGGTACATGTATGGGGGAGGGGGAGGGGGAAGCCCTTGCATTTGCCAAGTAGTAAAACCTGCGATACAATATTTATACCTCCCCCTCTCCCCTTCTCCTCCACATCACTCTGTCTCTCTCCATCTCCCTCCAGATCCCTCTCTTCTCCTTCGTCACTTCTTCCCTCCACAGCTCCATCCTTCTCTCTCTCTCCTCCAGCATCCTTCTCCTCTTACCGACTCGCCCCCTTTCCCCTCCAGAAATCTATTGCTGCTCTGTATCCGATTCCTCAGGCTGCTCCCTGCAGCTGCTTTTCTCTCCTGCTCTCTGGCTGCATCATATATATATAAACTGCATATATATATATATATATATATATATATATGATGCAGTGCATAACTTCTTCAAAATAAAAACAGCCCAGTCTGTGCAGAGCAGCGCAGCAGCCAAATCGAGTGAAGCTCCATCCATACGACTACGAATCAGTTTTAATCCTCGTCCACACTAACACGCCTGAAAACACAAATCACATGACGACGCACAGTGAGCGTGCGTGTGCCGGTGTGAACAGGAATTGTCATAGATTCATGATTTATCTCCTCCACATGTTGTAAATATGATAAGTATGATTCCCCGCTCAGCAAGAGGCTGTGAGCGTCTGCGCCTCCGTTTCCAAACATCTCCACTTCAGCTCGTCCAGACGATCAGATGTCAAACAAAGTGGTGCGGATCGTTAGTCTTTAGTATAATCATGAATCGTTAGTCTTTAGTATAATCATGAATCGTTAGTCTTTAGTATAATCTGTGGACTCAGCCTCTTCTCCTCATTGATGACAACATGTTTAAGTTTGATCAAACTAATTAATAAATAAAAAGAGCTGTGAGGAAATGTCCACGATCAGATGTGATTTCTGGATCCAGTTACTTCTTCTTTGGCTTCTTGCCTTTATTCTAAAGTTACTGTCGACTTACTGCAGACAGGAAATGCAGAGAGAGCAATGGAGATAACACACACACACGCACACACACGCACACACACACGCACACACACACACACGCACACACACACATTCACCTATCTTCAGCAATGAGAGACTCTTTATGAAACACAGCTCCAGCAATCGCACACTGGACAGGGAAGGAAGATCTGTCTTCTCTCCCATCTGCTGTTGTGTTCTTCAGATAAGCCTCTGTGTGTGTGTGTGTGTGTGTGTGTGTGTGTGTGGGGGGGGGGCTCATATATCACATTGTCTTTGTGTGTCTTCGTCTTTTGTTTGCTAATCAGTGTCTGTCAGTCGGCCTGTGGATATGTGTGTCTCCAGGTTTCCTTCAGGTTGTAAAACACACACACACACACACACACACACACACACACACACACACACACACACACACACACACAGTCACTTTATTGTACAATCTGTTGTGTGTGTGGAAGTTGATGATTCTGTATTTTCCTTTGTGATCATTTCTTATTTCACATCTTAAATACATTAATAATAAAATATTTCCTGAGCAATGTGTTAAGATGACTCTCACTGAAGTGAAGTGTGGAGAAGAAGGAAAGAAAGAAAGAACAGCCCCCTCAGCCGACAGCAGATATCCCGGATGCGATCGCTGCTATCTTCTGTTTTTGGAGTCTTTTATTTCTTGTTTCATTTAATTTGATATCAAGTGCATCTCATTGCGTCATATAGAATAAAACTGTTTGTTTCCTGTCTAATTAATGACATGGTTTCTTGTTACTGTGTAATCTCATGTAAAGCTGGTTACGTCTTATCGGCTGTAAAATAATTGAGTTTTCATGATGTTGAACTTGTGAGCATCACGGGTCTGAAGTATCCATCCAGGATCAGAATATTTACTGAGTCTTGTCGTCTGTCACTACTTTCTCTCCTTGAAGGAGCGCAGCACTCAGATGAAGTCACTGCAGAGAGGAGCTCTCTCCGACGTCTCCGTGGGAAACTCCTCGTCAGGGTTTTATGAGGAGGAAACTTCGGCCTCACACTCAAAGAGCTTCGTCTCCGGCCTCTTGTGAGATTCAGTCTACGACTTAAAAAGTCTGAGACAAACGTCTTTTCTTCATTTGTCTCCTACATCTCACTCCATCACCTCCCTCTCTCCATCACCTCCCTCTCTCCACCTCCTCTCTCTCTCCACCTCCTCTCCCACCACTACGACTGTTTTCTAATTATCTTAACAACGTTAAAATGTTGACCGGCTTTTGAAATCCTGCTTTTTTTTTTTTTATGACTCTGTGAAACTGCATGATTGACACCACTTACTTACACTTACACACACACACACACACACACACACACACACTGCAGATGAGGAAAATCCCAATTAAGAGCTCATTCCACAGAGTGATTTCATTACGAGTGATTTCCAGGAAGAGTAAATGAATCTGAAATGAAAATGCTCGTCTCAGTTTCTGCTGTGTGCTCGTTATGGATTAACATTTAACATGATACATGCATTTCCCTCACAAACAGTATCCAGCATCTGTTTGTGCAGCGGATAAACACGAGCAGCCGCGTTTGCACCCGCCGACATGAAGCTCTGGATTCTGCGGTGAGGAATTAAGGGGCGAAGCAGCAATAAACACACTAATTAGATTAAAGTGAGCCGCTCTGTGAGGATCATGTCTGATCTTTATCTGCACACAAACCTCTTCATTCTGCAGCGTTTGAGCTCAGGTTGAATTATTCTCCTGAGGCCTGGAGCTGCGGTTGGAGGATTTTTTTTCACAAACAGTTGCGGATCGTGGATGACGATGGAAATGATTGACAGGTAAGGAGGAGTAAGAGACCGTAACTCACCCGTCCGTGTCCTGGAAGTTGACGTTGACTTTCTTTGCAGAACCGAGGAGCTCTGAAACACACATAAACATGGCCGTGAATAGATTTCCTGTGGGAGATGCGTCTCGGGCTGGTCGATGTCTTTTTTACGACATCACTGTGTTCAATGTTTATGTTGAGAATCAGTCTCCGAACCAATGAAGCAACATTTTTCACTTGTTCTCTTTCCCCCTGAATGAAACACGCATGAGTCACGTCGGCGTCATGTTTCCTCGCCTGCTGTTTGTGGGAAAGAAGTTCATTTCCTCGACTTCAGGCTCCCGTGGTGATAATGTGTGTCTGTCATTCCTCGTTACATCACTCAGAGCGAGCATGCTACCGTGTGTGCTGGTTAGACACAGTCATTTAACATGAATGGAGCTGGAAGCACAACAAAGAAAAAAACGAGCTGAATAGCATCATTGTACATTTTATCTTCAAGATAAAACACTCGACTCTGCAGAGGGAATATTTCCACCATGTCAGTCAAGCTGCAGCAACACACACTCACAGACATCAGCCCACAAGATATGTGGGATCGAAAACATGACTGTGGATTCATCCCTTTGTCTGGATCCAGCTCAGAACCCATCACGCTCTCCCTTCACCTCTGTCCCATCGTTCTACCAAGTTTCAAGAGAATCGATTCGGTAGTTTTGCACAATCCTGCATCGGAAAATCATAATAAAGCTCAACAGCAGCTTTATGAATAAACTTTAGTCAGACGTACACGCCTGAGATATGTCTTAGCTTTAAAATGCAGCATCTTTTGTTTACGTGAAGGTTCCCGAACGTTTACACCAAACTCTGTAGGACTCCAGCTTGAAGTGAGTCCTCTTCACTCAGCTGTGGGAGGTGGAGGTGGATTAGTAATGATTCCACTCTGTCACTCCTCCGTCACAGATCCGTGTTTGTTTCAGGTTCATTAACACACGATGAAATGAAAGATGCAGACACTCTCCTACACACACATTTTTTAATTTTCTACCCTCTGTCTTTATGTCTCGTGATGATGCAGAACTATAAATGAGTCTCTGCACACACACACACACACACGTACACACACGCACACACACACACACACACACACACACTCCCTCCAGGGTGCAGGAAACAGGACAGTCCCTCTATTGTAGAGGAGACAGCTCCCAGCGCCACTGAGAGAGAAACATTGATTTCCTAACAGGCTATTTCTGGCCACTGAAAGCAGGGATCCACTCCCAACGCCACACAACCTGATATGCATCCACTCACACGCATTCGACTTTTACTTTTAGTTCGAGAGGCACAGAAGCAAACGTGCACCTGAACTCCAGAGGTAGCGGCTCTGGAGCTTCTCCGGAGGATTCACCACAGGCGAGTGGGCGTGTTGATGAGGTTTCTAACGCACGACAGACGCAGAGGAAGTTTATAGCTCATATCTGGAAACGGGCTGATAAGCACCAAAGAAGAAGAATCCGCACAGAGACCAGTCTTTGTTCGGGGTCGTCTGTCCGGCAGGGGCCAGCCCTGACCTCTTGACCCCATGACGTCGTCACATGTGACCCCTGCCTCTTTGTGGCCCTGGTCTGTCACGGGACAGAACTCCTCTGGTTTTCTCTGATGGCGTCTTCGTGACGAACCTGTGTGAGGAAAACTTTCCACTCGGCACATCTGGTTTTCACAAGTTACAAAAAAAAAAAATCCACCTTGGATCCTCTGTTCTCGTCCTGTTTTTGACGGAGGCAGGTTTTCCTCCGGCCGCCTCGTCTGGGTCGTCATGACATCACACCTCTCCCAGAATGCTCCTCTGCCGCTTCAAAGGGAACGACCCTGAACTCGATGAACTGACCGCTCGCTAAGATGCTACATCTGTCGAGCTTTGAGTTCTCAACACGTTAACAATGAGAATTTACTTTAATCATAGTGACATACAGTGAGTCACACAGGTAAGAACATACGTGACACATATTTAAATGTGCAATATTACACAATGTAAAGGTTAAACCACACACACACAGACACACACACAGACACACACACCTGGTACACAAGTTTGTTCTATTGCATCAGTGTGTGTGTTGCTCAGTGACACTGGACAGCAACAGAACAGAAAGTCACAACAAACAGTGAAACCATGGTTATGGAGAGGACGGCCAGCTGAGGACGCACGTCTTCACACACTCCAACACTACACACACACACACACACACACACAAGGACTTGCGTTAACACATTAATGTCCAAATAAAACCAGACACTTGAATGTACAGATGAAGACACACACGTGCTCAGAAGTCCATCTCCTTCTGTTTCCTTCGGTTCTTCCAGTCTAGATCTGCACATTTCAGAAACTACCGAAGATCTGACATTTCACTCAGGACGACGAACCTGCCGACCTTTGCATTAGTACAAATGTCTGTCCGAGTTTCTCTCACTTCTTACAAAGGTTCCTCTTGTACGTTGCTTCCCATTTACGTAAGTGACATTTCCATCGTGTGTGTGTGTGTGTGTGTGTGTGTGTGTGGAACCGGAACTGCCCCCCCGGAGATAATTCATCAGCACAGCTCTCTCTGCTCTGCTTTCCATATCTCTCCTGAAGGGGTATCGATCGCTCCCTGTTAACATGCAACA